>NW_025321502.1:0-5464 GCF_019176455.1 Solea senegalensis
AAATTTTAGAATTTTAAGTAGATCTTAGAATTATAGTATGATTTTGGAGCTATTAGTAGATTTCTGAATTATAAATAGATTTTGGAATTAGTAGTAGATTTTGGAATTAGTAGTAGATTTCGGAACTATAAGTAGATTTTGGAATTAAAAGTAGTTTTTGGAACTATAAGTAGATTTTGGAATTATAAGTAGTTTTTGGAATTATTTGTAGTTTTTAAAATTAGTAGTTTTTGGAACTATAAGTAGATTTTGGAATTAGTAGTAGATTTCGGAATTATAGGTAGTTTTTAGAATTAGTAGATTTTGGAATTAGTAGTAGATTTCGGAACTATAAATAGATTTTGGAATTATAAGTAGATTTTGGAACTATAAGTAGATTTTGGAATTATAAGTAGATTTTTGAACTATAGGTAGATTTTGGAATTATAAATAGATTTTAGAATTATAAGAACATTTTAGAATTTTAAGTAGATTTTAGAACTTTAAGTAGATTTTAGAATTATATGTAGATTTTAGAATTATATGTAGATTTTAGAATTATTAGACAATTTTAGAAATTTAAGTACATTTTAGAATTATATGTAGGATTTTGGAGCTATTAGTAGATTTCTGAACTATAAGTAGATTTTGGAATTATAAATAGATTTTGGAATTATTAGATTTCGGAACTATAATTAGATTTTGGGATTATAAATAGATTTTGGAATTAGTAGTAGATTTTGGAATTCTTAGATTTCAGAACTATAAGTAGATTTTGGAATTAAAAGTAGTTTTCGGAACTATAAGTAGATTTTGGAATTATAAATAGATTTTGGAACTATAGATTTTAGAATTGTAAGAACATTTTAGAATTTAAGTAGATTTTAGAATTATATGTAGATTTTAGAATTATATGTAGATTTTAGAATTATAAGAAAATTTTAGAATTTTAAGTAGATTTTAGAATTATATGTAGGATTTTGGAACTATTAGTAGATTTCTGAACTATAAGTAGATTTTGGAATTCTTAGATTTCAGAACTATAAGTAGATTTTGGAATTAAAAGTAGATTTTGGAATAAGTAGTTTTGGAACTATAAGTAGATTTTGGAATTAGTAAATTTCGGAACTATAAGTAGATTTTGGAATTATAAATAGATTTTGGAATTATAAGTAGATTTTGGAATTATTAGATTTCGGAACTATAAATAGATTTTGGGATTATATGTAGTTTTTAGAATTAGTAGTTTTTGGAACTATAAGTAGATTTTGGAATTAGTAGTAGATTTCGGAACTATAAGTAGATTTTGGAATTATAAATAGATTTTGGAACTATAGATTTTAGAATTATAAGAACATTTTAGAATTTAAGTAGATTTTAGAATTATATGTAGATTTTAGAATTATAAGAACATTTTAGAATTTTAAGTAGATTTTAGAATTATATGTAGGATTTTGGAACTATTAGTAGATTTCTGAACTATAAGTAGATTTTGGAATTATAAGTAGTTTTTGGAATTATATGTAGTTTTTAAAATTAGTAGTTTTTGGAATTAGTAGTAGATTTCAGAACTATAAGTAGATTTTGGAATTATAAATAGATTTTGGAACTATAAATAGATTTTGGAATTACTAGTAGTTTTTGGAATTATAAGATTTTGGGATTCTAAGTAGTTTTTGGAATTATAAATAGATTTTGCAATTATAAGTAGATTTTGGAATTATAAGAACATTTTAGAATTTTAAGTAGATTTCTGAACTATAAGTAGATTTTGGAATTATAAATAGATTTTGGAATTAGTAGTAGATTTTGGAATTAGTAGTAGATTTGAACTATAAGTAGATTTTTGGAATTAAAAGTAGTTTTTGGAACTATAAGTAGATTTTGGAATTACTCAGTAGTTTTGGAATTATTTGTAGTTTTTAAAATTAATTTTATGGAACTATCGCATTAGATTTTGGAATTAGTAGTAGATTTAGAAGATTATAGGTAGTTTTAGAATTAGTAGATTTTGGAATTAGTAGTAGATTTGAACTATAAATGATTTTTGGAATTATAAGTAGATTTTAGAATTATAAGTGGAATTTGGAATTATAAGTGGAATTTGGAATTAAAAGTAGAATTTGAAATTAAAAGTAGATTTTAGAATTATAAGTAGAATTTGGAATTATAAGTAGAATTTGAAATTAAAAGTAGATTTTAGAATTATAAGTAGAATTTAAGGGTATAATGTAGATTTAGAATTATTAGACAATTTTAAAATTTAAGTGAATTTTAGGAATTATATGTAGGATTTTGGGCGGCTAAATGGTAATTTCTGAACTATAAGTAGATTTTTGGAATTATAAATAGATTTTGGTAAAACTAGATTTGAACTATTTAAATTTTGGGATATAAATAGATTTTGGAATTATTAGTAGATTTTGGAATTCTTGTTCAGAACTATAAGTAGATTTTGGAGATTAAAAGTAGTTTTCGGAACTATAAGTAGATTTTGGAATTATAAATAGATTTTGGAACTATAGATTTTAGAATTATAAAAAGACATTTTAAGGGCAGTAGATTTGGAATTATAAATAGATTTTGCAATTATAAGTAGATTTTGGAATTATAGGTAGTTTTTAGAATTAGTAGATTTTGGAATTATTAGATTTCGGAACTATAAGTAGATTTTGGGATTATAAATAGATTTTGGAATTAGTAGTAGATTTTGGAATTAGTAGTAGATTTCGGAACTATAAGTAGATTTTAGAATTATAAGAACATTTTAGAATTTTAAGTAGATTTTACAATTATATGTAGATTTTAGAATTATATGAAAATTTTAGAATTTTAAGTAGATCTTAGAATTATAGTAGGATTTTGGAGCTATTAGTAGATTTCTGAACTATAAGTAGATTTTGGAATTCTTAGATTTCGGAACTATAAGTAGATTTTGGAATTATAAATAGATTTTGGAATTATAAGTAGATTTTGGAATTATTAGATTTCGGAACTATAAACAGATTTTGGGATTATATGTAGTTTTTAGAATTAGTAGTTTTTGGAACTATAAGTAGATTTTGGAATTAGTAGTAGATTTCGGAACTATAAGTAGATTTTGGAATTATAAATAGATTTTGGAACTATAGATTTTAGAATTATAAGAACATTTTAGAATTTAAGTAGATTTTAGAATTATATGTAGATTTTAGAATTATAAGAACATTTTAGAATTTTAAGTAGATTTTAGAATTATATGTAGGATTTTGGAACTATTAGTAGATTTCTGAACTATAAGTAGATTTTGGGATTATAAATAGATTTTGGAATAAGTAGTAGATTTTGGAATAAGTAGTAGATTTTGGAATTATAAGATTTTGGGATTATAAGTAGTTTTTGGAATTATAAATAGATTTTGGAATTATAAGTAGATTTAGGAACTATAGGTAGATTTTGGAATTATAAGTAGTTTTTGGAATTATTAGATTTCGGAACTATAAGTAGATTTTGGAATTATAAATAGATTTTGGAATTATAAGTAGATTTAGGAACTATAAGTAGATTTTGGAATTAGTAGTAGATTTCGGAACTATAAGTAGATTTTGGAATTCTTAGATTTCTGAACTATATGTAGATTTTGGAATTAAAAGTAGTTTTTGGAACTATAAGTAGATTTTGGAATTATAAGTAGTTTTTGGAATTATATGTAGTTTTTAAAATTAGTAGTTTTTGGAATTAGTAGTAGATTTCAGAACTATAAGTAGATTTTGGAATTATAAATAGATTTTGGAACTATAAATAGATTTTGGAATTAGTAGTAGTTTTTGGAATTATAAGATTTTGGGATTCTAAGTAGTTTTTGGAATTATAAATAGATTTTGCAATTATAAGTAGATTTTGGAATTATAAGAACATTTTAGAATTTTAAGTAGATTTTAGAATTATATGAAAATTTTAGAATTTTAAGTAGATCTTAGAATTATAGTATGATTTTGGAGCTATTAGTAGATTTCTGAATTATAAATAGATTTTGGAATTAGTAGTAGATTTTGGAATTAGTAGTAGATTTCGGAACTATAAGTAGATTTTGGAATTAAAAGTAGTTTTTGGAACTATAAGTAGATTTTGGAATTATAAGTAGTTTTTGGAATTATTTGTAGTTTTTAAAATTAGTAGTTTTTGGAACTATAAGGAGATTTTGGAATTAGTAGTAGATTTCGGAATTATAGGTAGTTTTTAGAATTAGTAGATTTTGGAATTAGTAGTAGATTTCGGAACTATAAATAGATTTTGGAATTATAAGTAGATTTTGGAACTATAAGTAGATTTTGGAATTATAAGTAGATTTTTGAACTATAGGTAGATTTTGGAATTATAAATAGATTTTAGAATTATAAGAACATTTTAGAATTTTAAGTAGATTTTAGAACTTTAAGTAGATTTTAGAATTATATGTAGATTTTAGAATTATATGTAGATTTTAGAATTATTAGACAATTTTAGAAATTTAAGTACATTTTAGAATTATATGTAGGATTTTGGAGCTATTAGTAGATTTCTGAACTATAAGTAGATTTTGGAATTATAAATAGATTTTGGAATTATTAGATTTCGGAACTATAATTAGATTTTGGGATTATAAATAGATTTTGGAATTAGTAGTAGATTTTGGAATTCTTAGATTTCAGAACTATAAGTAGATTTTGGAATTAAAAGTAGTTTTCGGAACTATAAGTAGATTTTGGAATTATAAATAGATTTTGGAACTATAGATTTTAGAATTATAAGAACATTTTAGAATTTAAGTAGATTTTAGAATTATATGTAGATTTTAGAATTATATGTAGATTTTAGAATTATAAGAAAATTTTAGAATTTTAAGTATATTTTAGAATTATATGTGGATTTTGGAACTATTAGTAGTTCTGAACTATAAGAAGCCAGATTTTGGAATTCTTAGATTTCAGAACTATAAATCAGATTTTGGAATTAAAAGTAGATTTTTAGAATAAGTAGTTTGGAACTATAAGTAGATTTTTCAAATTAGTAAATTTGGAATATAAGTAGGTGGAATTATAATAGATTTTGGAATTATAAGTAGATTTTTGGAATTATTAGATTTGAACATAAATAGATTTTGGGATTATATGTAGTTTTAGAATTGGTAGTTTTGGAACTATAAATTTGGAATTAATTATATGTAGATTTTAGAATTATAAGAACATTTTAGAATTTTAAGTAGATTTTAGAATTATATGTAGGATTTTGGAACTATTAGTAGATTTCTGAACTATAAGTAGATTTTGGAATTATAAGTAGTTTTTGGAATTATATGTAGTTTTTAAAATTAGTAGTTTTTGGAATTAGTAGTAGATTTCAGAACTATAAGTAGATTTTGGAATTATAAATAGATTTTGGAACTATAAATAGATTTTGGAATTACTAGTAGTTTTTGGAATTATAAGATTTTGGGATTCTAAGTAGTTTTTGGAATTATAAATAG
>NW_025321503.1:0-2324 GCF_019176455.1 Solea senegalensis
AAAATCAAACACTGTGGATAAAGAAATAAATCTTTTAAGATGTTAACTTCATTTGTGTGGTTTATTAAATGGGACAGAAGGAATGTGAAAAAAATCCGAAAACAGCCTTATCTCAGCTGAATGCGCACAAAATCAGAAACAAATAGAAAAACACATCCAAACAGTGAAATCCTTGCAAAAACAAACACTAATGGTATAGGTCTAAATCTCATGAAATTTTAACTTCATTTTCGAGGTTTACCTTATAGAACTGAAGAAAAATTGAAAAAAATGAGGGAACAGTCTTATCTCAGCTGAATACGCACAAAAACAGAAACAAATAGAAAAAC
The DNA here is from genome assembly GCF_019176455.1 of Solea senegalensis. Lineage (NCBI taxonomy): Eukaryota > Metazoa > Chordata > Actinopteri > Pleuronectiformes > Soleidae > Solea > Solea senegalensis. Next base: position 330 of record NW_025321503.1, read on the forward strand.
ACATAAAAACGGTGAAATCCTTGAAAAATCGAACACTGAGGGTACGGAAGTATATCTTATATGACGTTTACTTCATTTGTGAGGTTTATATAATGGGATAGATTCAAAATGAAAAAAAAAACAGGAAACAGATTTATCTCAGATGAATGCACACACAATAAAACACAAAGAGAAAAACTAATCCAAACAGTGAAATCCTTGCAAAATCAAACACTGAGGGTATAAACTAAATATTATAAGATGTTAACTTCATTTGTGAGGTTTATTTAATGGGACAGTAGAAAATTGAAAAAAATCAGGCAACAGCCTTATCTCAGTTGAATGCGGACACAATAAAACACAAATTGAAATATACATCCAAACAGTGAAAAAATTGCAAAATCAAACACTGAGGGTATATAACTAATTATTGTAAGATGTTAACTTCATTTGTGAGGTTTATGTAATGAGATAGAAGAAAAATGAAAAAAAATCAGGATAAAGCCTTATCTCAGCTGAATGCGAACACAATAAGACACCAGTAGAAAAACACATCCAAACAGTGAAATCCTTGCAAAACCAAACACTAATGGTATAGGTCTAAATCTCATGAAATGTTAACTTCATTTTTGAGATTTACGTTATAGAACTGAAGAAAAATTGAAAAAAATGAGGAAACAGTCTTATCTCAGCTGAATACGCACAAAAAAAGAAACAAATAGATAAACACATAAAAACGGTGAAATCCTTGAAAAATCGAAGACACTTGAAGTGCAGTATATCTTATGACGTTTACTTCATTTTGTGAGGAGTTTTATATAATGGGATAGAAACAAAATGAAAAAAAAAACAGGAAACAGATTTATCTCAGATGAATCGCACACAATAAAACACAAAAGAAAAACAAATCCAAACAGTGAAAACCTTGCAAAAATCAAACACTGAGGGTATAGAACTGAATATTATAAGATGTTAACTTCATTTGTGAGGTTTGCTTAATGGGACAGTAGAAAATTGAACAAGAGCAACAGCCTTGTCTCAGTTGAATCTTGGACACAATAAAACACCAATCGAAAAACATATCCAAACAGTGAAATCATTGTAAAATCAACCACTAAGGGGACAGAACTAAATATTTTAAAGTGTTAACTTCATTTGTGAGGTTTATATAATGGGACAGAAGAAAAATGAAAGAAATCAGGAAAAAGCCTTATCTCAGCTGAATGCGCACAAAAACAGAAAGAAATAGAAAAACACATCCAAAAACAGTGAAATCCTTGCAAAATCGAACACTAAGGGTACGGAAGTATATCTTATATGACGTTTACTTCATTTGTGAGGTTTATATAATGGGATAGAAGAATAATGAAAAAAAATGAGGGAACAGCTTTATCTCAGCTGAATACGCACGCAAAAATACACTAATAGAAATATACATCCAAACAGTGAAAAAATTGCAAAATCAAACACTGAGGGTATAGAACTAAATCTTTTAAGATGTTAACTTCATTTGTGAGGTTTATTAAATGGGACAGAAGAAATGTGAAAAAAATACAAAAACAGCCTTATCTCAGCAGAATGCGAACACAATAAGACACCAGTAGAAAAACACACCCAAACAGTGAAATCCTTGCAAAACCAAACACTAATGGTATAGGTCTAAATCTCATGAAATTTTAACTTCATTTTCGAGGTTTACCTTATAGAACTGAAGAAAAATTGAAAAAAATGAGGGAACAGTCTTATCTCAGCTGAATTACGCACAAAAACAGAAACAAATAGAAAAACACATAAAACGGTGAAAACCTTGAAAAATCGAACACTGAGGGTACGGAAGTATATCTTATATGACGTTTACTTCATTTGTGAGGTTTATATAATGGGATAGATTCAAAATTAAAAAAAAAACAGGAAACAGATTTATCTCAGATGAATGCGCACACAATAAAACACAAAGAGAAAAACAAATCCAAACATTGAAATCCTTGCAATATCAAACACTGAGGGTATAGAACT
>NW_025321504.1:0-9291 GCF_019176455.1 Solea senegalensis
CACCACATGCAGCTCACCTATCTCTCAACCTGGCTTCCAGACTGACAGACGGCAACATTATTTACCCCTTCCTCGTCTTTGTACGAGCTGTGAGTGAACATGAGTGGAATAACTTCATTTGTCACGCTCCATCAAAGCTGCTGGCTGAAAGACAAACAACTGCCTTCTTTTGCTAAACAGTTGATCGTAAAAAAGGTGATGTAAACACTCGGCGGCACACAAAGGCAGCGCATGGTTTGAGTTCAGTCAGGTGGAAGATACACTGTGAGACAGATGTCAGGAGTTTTCTGCACGATGAAACCTGCCGCCCAACGACGTTCTGGCCTCAACAACATGGCAAACATTTCCCAGGTGACTCAGAGGACATGAGAAGAGATGTTTACAAAGTTCCTCAATGGCCTTTTAATAGACACGTACTGATTATACTAGTTCTAATGATAAATGGACTGCACTTGTCTGGTCTTATTGATAACTCAAAGGTCAGAGTCACTCGTTTACACAGTCATCCACACTCTCATATTGTGTTTGTGTGACAATCCTCTTCACCCTCTCTTCTTGAAGTGTGTATTCAAATGAAGCTAAATATCAAAATGTCCCTGTTACAAGTAAGACGTTTGAATTGGAATACCCCCATTAAAGTAAAGCTGAAGTCATTAACTCATTCAAACTGAGTCCACTATTCAAGGTACACAGTGATTTCAACATGTATTGGTGAAGTTGTGTGTTGCACCTGAAATATCTCTTACACCTCATTTTATTCATGCTTCCAAGCATGAAGGAGAACCTATGGTAGCCTTTAGCTATCATTAAAAGAAAGGTTTTCAGTTTTTCCATTATGGTTCTATGAGAAGAAGACCCGCTCCTGATGTAAGTGGTAAAGGGCTCATTCTGTCATAATAACAAGTCACACATTCAGTCATGTTTTTAGATATAGAAAAATCTCTGTTTCTTCCAATCAGTGGCTGAAGTTTGTCCATTTTATTGCATCCACGTGAGCATGGTGCATAATCCACGGCGTTGGTAAAGGTGAGTGCAACTTTCACTAGAATGTCCATAAATATGGATATTGACGTGCGACAGGAAAGTGAGAAATAAACATGGGGCTGTTGTTGCCCGGATGTCCATGAGTGACAAAAAACAACTTTAAAACACAAAAAGAGACAGAACAGAGTGCACCAACACACCAACGCACCATTGGTCTCATGAACTTAAATGAAATATGTTCTTCAAGTTAAACTTGTCTTCATGTGAACAAATAACCCAATGAGTTGTTTGAATGGTCTTATTTCATCTGAGTGAAACCAATTTATGTGATTATTTTAGTTTGTCAAGCTAGCAATAATGCTAACATTAGCCATTAGCCATCTGTGGAAACTGGAACACACATCACCCTTGTATGTTATTAATGAGGCAACTGGTGCACAGTATTGGTCTGTAGCTAGACTTTTTCCTGCAGATTTTGGAGGTGCATTGGTAATTTTATTAGGTGAGTCTAGTATACGTGGTTAAAATCCCTGAGTCCGTGCTGCCAGCTCCTGTGTCTCAGGCTGGTTCTTGGTGAAGCAGCGTGCTGTCGGCAATATGTCATTACTTAAATAAATGTTTTAAAAAGTGAAGGTAAGAAATGACATGCACCTCTAGTAAAACAGGTGCTGGATCAATCAAAGTCTTCATAGCTGTGAAAAGGAAGGAAACGATCAGCATACCTGAAAGCTTCCATGTAAAGGAGTTTTACTGCCAGTGATGTTTGGAGCACAAAAGGCTCTTTCTCAGACTGAGGAACTGGCAACATACTGTACATCCTTCAAATGCAGGTGTGCAGGTCTTTTCCCGTAATCCTTTTCAATACCTAAAAAAAACACACTTTGAAAAATCTGAACTTTCAATTGAAGTGCTGCAAGTAAATTAGCCAATGAGAATCATTCAAGAAAAATGGATCCATTTACTTTGAAAACAAATATTCAGGGCTGTCTGTTGCCGTAAACATGAGTGAAGGCAGCTTTCACACACACACACACACACACACACACATATCATGCAGGATTGTGTGCACATCAAGATCCAATTGCTATCTGATCACAGTCACCCCATGAAGACGAACACATTATGATCCGTTGGTGTGTGTTGGCAGGTCGCGTGCCGTGTCTCGTCTCTTTGTCTGATTGGTTTGAGCTGAACAGTCGATCAAAGCAAACTTTCATTTTCATTTTGTAAACACACTCACACAAGCATTTGTTCTCATGGGATGCACCATGGGATGCACCAATCAGCTGGCCTCGTTGCCTCCCAAGACTGTTTCAAATCCCTCTGGAGTGGGTTCCATCATGTGACAGCATTATGGTTTAAGTGATTATACAGGTTTTCTGAAATGTGGGCACTGATGGCACTGATTGAGCTGTGAATACCACCTGCTGTGCCAATAACCAGCCAGGGACTGGCAGTCAAAACATGGCTGCCAGAAGGAAAAAAAACATTTTTAACCACTTAACAAAAGGCTCAGCTTATTAAATCTAGGCCTGCTGTGGTGGAGGCTACATGATCGCAACTTTATATCACCATTAGACACACTTTCCTGCACCAGAGTCCATAGAGAAAATCTATTAAAAGCTGTTTTGCATAGGACAAAATATAGGAGTTGTTAATCAACTGCAGCCTCAACTAATAAGTTCAAATAATTATATTATTCAAAGTATTATTCTGTGTGATTTTCTTTGTTCAGATTTAGATAAGTGACACAAACTTGCCAAATGAGGCAACTCCTGTGTCCCTGTGACCTGAAATCGCTGATTTCTTCTATGGACTTTAGTGTGAGAGAGTGAGTAACCTGTTTGGTTTGGTTTAGGCACAAAAACCCCTTCGAGAAATGGAAACAGTTTCAAGCCCATTAGGAGGAAGTCCTTGTCATCATGTAGCAACAGTTGGTTATGTTTATGGTTAAGTTCAGTGTAGCTTACATAATGTAAACACTGAGAATTCCACAGTTTGACTTCATACCATGTCATACAAAAGCACCCTGAAGAAATCAGGAAGAAATGACTTATATTGTGTCTGAAGCGTACGAGGATGTTGTTTTCCACAGCAGATACTGTTATGTTCTATTAGTTGAGTATGGAAGGCTCAGTCTCCAGGGCCACTGCGCCGGTCTTTCAGTACATGAGGCCCCTGTGGCATTACTGTGGCCTGTAACTCGGGTTCGTTCCCTAACTTAACGCTGATTTGTTTATTATTTTACAAAAGCGATCATTTGAAGCCAAGGAGTCATTTTAGCTCTGAACTTGCAGTGAAACTTAAACTCCAGCTGCCAGACGTTATTCATGAATATCAACAGGCTCCTGATGACATCAGCAGACCACGGGGAAAAGAGCTGTGCCTGTAAACAGTAAAGATGGCTGACACCTGTCTGCAGTTACATTAGTGGCTCGGCACACACCGTGTACGAGGAGCTTGTCCTTCTGTGACCTGCTGCTCCAGGTGAGTCTGAAAGCTGTTTGTCACCGGCTGGCACTGTGATGCAGAAGGCTGCTGTACACCATGTATTCCTAAGCAACCAGGCACACACTTAAAGCACAAGCTAATGCTGAAATACAAGAGGGCCTATAATAACGACGAGGTGTATACATAATTAATAATTTTAGACAGATGTATGTGAGCTGAGCTGGTGTTGCAGGTCAATTTCAGTTCAGTTGTCAGATGTTATTTAGTTGAAAGAAGTGAAAAAGTCTCACAGTGACGTATGTCTTCATACTCATAGTGAGGTCATCCCGTCATAATTGTGACTTTCTTATGTGTGAGTGGATCGATGGTAAGTACCTGTGATTGATGTGTAATAAAGCCTTTATAACATGTAACCATCCATCCATCCACTTTATGTATTAGTTGGTTTATTATGTGTTTGACTTCTTTGTGTCTTGTTTTTCTGTTCCTTGTTTTCTGTTTTACTTTGAAGTTTTTTCCTTGTGCATACCTTGTTAAGTTGTACTTCCTGTCCTGTCTTCCCTCTTGTGTTTCACCTGTGTTTTATGATCTGTGTGCTCCTCAGTGTCTTTGTCTGTTCATTTTGTTCAGTTTCATCCTGCAGTTTTGTTGTTTGCTTGTGCTGTTGTTAGTTTTGTACTGTATATGTTTTCTGGCTTTTTAGTGACATTTTACAGCGGATGGGTCTCAAACCCAGTGGAAGTGCAGACAGGATGTAAAGGCCGGGTTACAGACAGTGGAGTTACAGTGACCTCTGGTGTACAAAATACACAATGAGGCAATAATGTGGTATTTGCCTCGTTTTATGTAAATAATGGTAAACAATACAGAGAAACATAGTCTCCCATTATATTTTATATTTAATCTGTATATCTATCTATCTATATGTATATATATACATATATAGATACCCATGTTCAACTGCTGTTCACATGGAACCCTTCTCCACTTTGGCCTTCCTTGTTCTCGTTTGAATATTTGCTACTACCACCAAGATCTGCACATATATGTATATATATATATACATATACATACATATGTATATGTATATATATACTTCAATAGCACGCGACAGGTCGGAAATTTGATCCAATGCAGACATAACTCCATAAAAAGCCCAACGTACATTCAATATGCCACTCAGCATTACTTGAGTTTAACAATCATTTTTAATACAGCTTTACCAACCATTGTCAGAACTTTAGGCCAATGTGTTGTTATTGTACAGTAAAAATAGAGTTTTCTGCCTTTTTCTGTGAAAAAAAACAAGTAATTTTTTTCGTTTTTGTTAATTTCTGGTTTTATTTTGAAAAACGAATGAACGAATGATACACGGATTTAATATATATAATTATTATTTATTTTATTATTTTTACCTTTAATAGTTCAGATCAACATTTCCATCCACACTCCATACCAGATGGTGGCGGTAATGTACCAAATCGTTGTTTGCCAACCGCCATAAAACCTCAGAAAAGAAGAAGAAGAAGAAGAAACAAAGCGGAGACCGATGATTGGTGACACACAACACACCTGCTCATCTTCACGCAGGTGTTTTTCAATCAGCTGATGAGCGCTGATTGCTTCCTCCTCCTCCTCCTCCTCTTCTTATTTAATCTTCATCCAGCCAACAGTTCCGTGATGTTACTTTGAAGAGAAGCTGCACGAGCCGTGGAAGGAAAGAAACAAAGTGTCGCCGCTTAACTAATGAAACTGTTCCGGGAGGAGGGAACTTGTGGCGGTAATGCACCAACCGCCATGAAACATCAAAAAAGAACGAGGGAAGTTTAAAAAAAGAAGGGAAACAAAAGGAAAACTACCTCGGCGTGACGTCAGACGCCGAAAAGGTGGCCTCGTGGCAGCAAGGCGCTCCAGGGTGGCGTGTTCGGCCTGGTCCAGATTGGTGTCCCGTCCAGAATGGTGAGTAACTTTTGTCAAGTGATCTTAATGGTGCCTCTGTTTACTGAATTATGCTCATAATTAGCTCAATATTCACGCTGTGCCTCATTGTCAGACAGTTCTCTGAATTGGCAGCTGTTTTGTCTGGATACAGCAGTTAAATCATTGGTAGAAACTGATTTCGATTTTCATTAAGCTGTGATTTATTTTTACGTTTGGTCCATAAAATGTTAAATTGTGTTCGCTGTTTCTAAATTAATTTATATTCTTAAATTATTTGGATTCAGTGATTTGCTTAAATAGAGCAAATAAATGAGGAAATATTCACATTTAACAAAATAAAAAAAATCAAACTCAAACACTTAAACCAATCTACTATCAAAATAGACAAAACAAGACTAAAAACAAGTTTAAATGGCTGCTGTGCTATGTTAACTCACTGTTCCGCTCATGGTCATTATTATTATTGAGTTTTTCACTGGGAAGACTTATTGTTTTTTTTATGTTAAATGTTTAAAAACAGATTCAGGGTTATACATGTCTTTTTATAATTCTAAACTTTTAATGTAGTCATTCAAATACAAACTTTTTTGTATTCTCTTCTTTATTGAGGATATTAAGAACACACATAATTACTACTATACTATAAATGTATGTCTGTGTGTGTGTGTGTGTGTGTGTGTGTATATATATATATATATATATATATATATATATATATATATATATATATATATATATATATATATGAACACTCTAAACGTTTTTCTTTCTTTCTTTTTTTAAAGGAACAACCTGCTTCCTGCTCACAGAGACCTGGTCTGACGCGCCATATTCAAAAGCCTGAGGCTGTCAAAAAAAGGTGAGTGACACCTTTAGAGATAATTTACTACATCATGATGGCTAATTTTCATAATGTATTTAACTGATGGCAACGTATCATATTAATTTAATCACACATGTATAATATAAGTTTGTTTGTGTTTTTAAAGAGTGTGGCTACTGACATTTCTATACTTGATCTTAAAAGGCATTCCTTAAATCTTAATCAACTTTATTCTACGTCACTTGTGATTATGTTCATTCCTTTGTTTCACTGTTAGAATAGAATGTTTTCACTGAAAGTGAGTGTTTATATCTCAGGCTGGGTGAACCATGTCTGTACCTCCATACAAACACCTGACCTAGTTATTTTACACCTGTAACAGTATGAACTTGAACATGGTCAAGGCTGGAGACTGGACTCAAACATTTGTTTTGTTTGTCTGTTGTTTTTCCACAGATTGATCTTCATGAAGATCGTCAAAGAGTAGGTGTGATGATTTAACTCTGGGTGGCCGCTGTGTCCCCACTCTTTCTTGGCCGCTGTGCCTACATCTCTCTCCATTGTCCAACATGGCCACGTTCTTTCTCTTCTCCTGCTTTCCATCTGTCAGATAGCTGAGGGTTGTACATGGAGCATACGCCACAGGTTGGTTTTGTATGTTCATGTCCACTTTGTTGGATGGTCTGAAATCTGGTCCTTGTTGGTTATATTTTTGTGGAACTGCTGAGCGAGTGGTTTGAAAGAGTGATGGAGTGTTTGAAATTCTCTCTCTCTCTCTAAATGAATGGGTTGTGTGTAACTGAGATGCCGTGATTGAATAGTTAAGATGGTGTGAGAATATGATTATGTTCAGCAGTTCACATTAAAGTAGATCTGGTGTCTTGAAGGGCTTAGATGCTTGATAAGTTATAATGCACTAACATTTCCTTTTTAGGTCCGTCTACAAAGGGTGAGTCCATATTTTTTTATGTCTTCTCCTGGGGGGGGCTACCTTCTTGCCCTCCATGTGTGCTAGGGTTTGCAGAGTAGGGGAATAAACAAAAGAAAACTTGTGTGTTGTGTTTTTTGAGAGTGAAGGTACTTAGGTGTCGGCAACAGACTTGCTAGTCTGGCTGCTCACAGCTAACTACTGAGTTTACATGCAAAGGTAAGAACACGCCTCCACAGAGAGGCGTTTTCTTGCCTTGCCACCTAACCACTTTTTCTTTCTAACTGTTACGCAGGCCGCGGGCCATCGCTGTTCCGGCCGCCGAGTCGATCTGTCCTGGCCCTCCTTGTGCCTTTCCTCACTTCTAAAAGGAAAAAAAAAACAATACCTTGTTTTAGCACTAAAATATAGTGATGTTGGAGGACCAGATCTTTAATATGAGGTTTAAGTAGATGTTGGTGTACAGTTAAAGCTAAATGGTAAGAATAAAGTTAATGTTGTGTCACAAGGTTTAGACTTCTTGGCCGCTGTGCCTTTAATTTTTGTCTTTTTTTTTTTTCTCTTTTCCAACGTGGCCATTAATCTACCATTAGCCCTAGAACGTTTAAATGGATCCTGGTGATCTACAAACTTAGTACCTAGCTTTGGATGGCAGCCCTGCCATAGCTTTTGTATGGCCATTACGTCCTTTAATGCAAGTAGGCCATGATCGCTAACTGTGCCCGTGCCTTCGTGACATACTTGTGTTCTTGTACGTGTGGCCTTGCGCGTATAGTCACTTTACATAGGCCAACATGGGTGCCCTCCGCGTCCATGCACAGTAAGTAAACTAACCTGTACTTTTCTTCTAGCATCAATCAAGAGGAGCACCGACATCCCTGCATGTCCACCTTAATTAGATTGCGTTTTAGTTACAATAAAATTCCAAATGGTAAGGGCAGTTTTTCTTTCTTGCTTGGCCGCCGTGCCGTTACTACACCTGCTCTCACCTGAGTCTTCATTCTTCATGGCCACTGTGTCATGACTGTACTTGGTCTTTATGCCACTCTGTCATTTCTGATCTGTTTTTCCTACTAAGTTTTCCTGGTTGTGTGTGTGTGTGTGATGACTGAATCGCTCTCTCACTGGTCTGACTGTCTCTCTTTCGCTGGTCTGTCTGGTGTCTCTGTCTTTCTATGTGTCTTTGTCTTTCTGTGTGTCTGGTCTCTGTCCGTCTGTCCTGTGTGTCTGGTCTCTGTCCTTCTGTCCTGTTTGTCTGGTCTCTGTCTGTCCTTTGTGTCTGGTCTCTGTCCGTCACCCTGCGATGTCTAGTCTCTGTCCTCGTGTCTGGTCTCTATCCGTCTGTCCTGTGTGTCTAGTCTCTGTCGTCTATCCCTGTTTGTCTGGTCTCTGTCTGTCTGTCCTGTGTGTCTAGTCTCTGTCTGTGTCTGTCCTGTGTGTCTGGTCTCACCATCCGTCTGTCCTGTGTCTGGTCTCTGTCCGTCTGTCCTGCGTGTCTAGTCTCTGTCCGTCTGTCCTGCATGTGTCCGTCCTGTATCCTCTAGTGTCAATAGTCTCTGTCTGTGTCCTTTGTGTCTGGTCTCTGTCAGTCTGTCCTGTGTCTGGTCTCTGTCTGTCCTTTGTGTCTGGTGCTACTGTCCGTCTGTCCTGCGTGTCTGGTCTCTGTCTGTCTGTCCTGCGTGTCTGGTCTCTGTCCGTCTGTCCTGTGTGTCGTATTTAGTCACTTTTTTAGTCTCAACTTAAATGGATGATTTAAAGTTGATTAGTCTTGAGGTGTCTGATTTCTGCAGGAAATTCTGGAACCTTATTTTGAAATGGCTTTAATTTAAACATTAAATTTTGGTCTTGAATCTCAGTTATCATAGTTGCAACTTGGAAACGTGGAAGCTGATGAATTGTGTAGTAAATGCATCAAAGTTTACTGTAGCTTGTCTAAAAATGTAGTAATTGATTATGATGAGCTAGACCAGGTCTTCCTTTATTCTCAACTGGTAATCGCTTTGATAAGATAACTGGTTCCTGATTTGATTATGAAGCTAAACCTTTGATTTATATGTAAGTGTAGTCACATGAGATTGTAGGTGTTATTCAGCCCATGGATAATGTTATGATATACTTTAAATCTGGCTTTTGTTGGCACACATTTGTTATCCATTTAAATCTT
>NW_025321505.1:0-17184 GCF_019176455.1 Solea senegalensis
CCCCTGGTGCTTTTCTCCAGTATGGAGACAGGCAGGCACAGCAGACATTATACCAGACCTGCAGCATTGCATAAAAGACACTTAAGTTTTTCTGATTCTCCATGTCAGACATAATCAGTGTTCATACTAAAGATAGACTGAATTAACCGGGCTGGTATTTCCCATTCATAAATAATTGGCAGTTATTACAAATCATGCATTATTTGTTCTCAGAAACCAAGTCACTAAGTCTTTATTTTTCCATCCAACAGTTGTATTTTTGATTAGCCTTTTCCTGTTTATACATACTTTATGAAATTAACCCATAAATTACAGCCCTACTTGATTATCAAAATAGTTGATTAATTAAGTCATCGATTAATAATGGAATTGATTCATTGTTGCAGCCCTACGAGTGACTATTGACTTGTACTTGTACATTGGCACCCTCTACAGCTATTGTTTTATTTTATTTGCACAAAGAAGAATTTACATCTGCTATGACAGGAATATGAAAGATATTATGTTAATTTCACTCCAGAAAGAATTTAATGATTTAGGCACAGGGAGAGTTTGATATTGCTCATTCCAAATTGATTACTAAATGAACAATTTTGATCATCTTAAAGTCAAAGTGATATCTAGTGTTCATCCATAGATCTGAAAACTAATCAGAAAACTATTTGTCTTTACAGTTCCTAAGGACGTATGTGTGTACAACATGACGGTGTACAAGGTGAGAGCATGCACGTGTCATTTACGATGAGTCCACATAGTCAGCGACAACGATTGTTAAACTTGCTCGACTTTGCCACATTCAATAACTGATGAATGAATGAACTACAGGAAGTGCTGGAGGGGCAGTGAGCCCATTTCTCCCATTGTTTACACCCACTGCTTTCTGAACCAATGAATGAGAGACACTGCTGTGCAGAGTAGCTCTGGGTAAGTCTTGACTAGTCCATGATTTACCAAGAGCTAGTCTGCACAGCAACATTAACACAGCAAGTATTTACAGCTTCTTAAATACGAAGATTTTCTGGTTTCTTTGGTTCATATTACAAATAAATCATAATGTTGTTTGTGAACAGACAAGACATTTGAGCAAATCATTTCCAGGTTTGAGAAACACAGATTAATCACTCATAACATATGAAAATAATCAAGTTACAGTCCTTACACAATTATAAATGAATGTGAGAGTGAACCGATCATTGTGTGTGTGTGTGTTTTATAGCCTGGTGAAAAGATACCAACTCCAGAAACACCAGGGCCAACAACCACCACCACACAACCAGAAACAACCTCACCACCCGGACAAACAACCACAACAGCCCCATCGGGAGGACAAACAACGACAACAGCCCCATCGGGAGGACAAACAACGACAACAGCCCCATCGGGAGGACAAACAACGACAGCATCGGAGGACATCGGCAAACAGCAGCACCATCCAGGACAAACAACGACAACAGCACCATCGGAGGACAAACACAAAACAACCATCGGGACAAACAACGCACAGCACCATCAGGAGAACAAACAACACATCATCGGGAGAAACAACAACTGCACCATCGGGACAAACAACAACACCATCAGGAGGACAAACAACAACAACAGCATCATCAGGAGAACAAACAACAACAGCAGGGAAACAACAGCACCATCAGGCAAAGCACCAACAACAACAACAGCACCATCGGGACAAACAACAGCACCATCGGGACAAACAACACAACAGCATCATCAGGAGAACAAACAACAACAGCAACATCAGGAGAAACAACAACAGCACATCAGGGACAAACAACACAGCACCATCAGGAGAAACAACAGCACCATCAGGACAAACAGCAACAACAACAGCACCATCAGGAGAACAAACAACAGCAACATCGGGAGGCAAAACAACAACAGCACCATCAGGAGGACAAACAACAACAGCACCATCAGGAGGCGAAACAACAACAGCACCATCAGGAGGACAAACAACAACAACAGCACCATCAGAAAACAACAACAGCAACATCAGGAGGCAAAACAACAACAGCACCATCAGGAGGACAAACAACAACAGCACCATCATCAACAACAGCACCATCAGGACAACAACAACAGCACCATCAGGAGGACAAACAACAACAGCAACATCAGGAGGCAAAACAACAACAGCACCATCAGGAGGACAAACAACAACAGCACCATCAGGAGGACAAACAACAACAGCACCATCAGGTGGACAAGCGGCGCAACAGCACCATCAGGAGGACAAACAACAACAGCAACATCTGGAGGAGAAACAACAACAGCACCATCAGGAGGACAAACAACAGCACCATCAGGCGGCGGCAACAGCAACATCTGGAGGAGAAACAACAACAGCACCATCAGGAGGACACACCATCAGGAGGACAAACAACAGCAACATCTGGAGAAACAACAACAGCACCATCAGGACAACAGGACAAACCACCATCAGGAGGACAAACAACAACAGCACCATCAGGAGGACAAACAACAACAGTATCACCTTTGTCTACTACACCATTTGTTCACAAACCTGGGCCCTGCCAGGAGTGTTACTGTGGACCTAATAAAGATCCCGTCACTGGGTTGAACATGATTGGATGCCAGCCTGTTGTCTGCAACACCAGCTGCTCTGAGGTCAGTGCGTACAGTCTTACACACAAGTCTTTCTTCCAGTGACACACACTGAACACAGGGATGCACTCACAAAACTAAACTAGCAAATATCGTCCGGGACTGGGCTCAATATTTCATTGAGACAACAAGCATTTAAAGAGATTTTAAGAGACAACAGCTTCTTTGTAACACACGTCAATATCCTTCATTTAGTGTATTTGAAGATCATCATAGATGATGTATGTCAATATCGAAAAAGATATACTGTGATAAGAATTGTTTTCCCAGCACGGACAAGAACCTCATTTTAACCAGAGGCTCAAAAACTAAAGTGTCTCATGTCACACACCAGTACGTTTCCTGACATCTTGTGAGGCAGGATGTTGCTTGTATTGGTCCATTATCAACACACACACACACACATTTCAATGAAGCCAAAATAAATTTTGTCTCTTGATTTTAATTTCTTCCCTCTCATTTTGTCTCTTTTTTGTCATTTTGTCTCCAGGGTTACGAGTATATTCCTGATCCTGAGAAGTGCTGCGGGAGCTGCGTTCAGAAGAACTGTATTCATGAATTCGATAATGGCACAGTCATTGTTATGGAGGTTAGTACTGCACCTCACATTGTCATGGACATACATTTCTCCTCAACAACTCATATAGGGCTGAATGATTTTCAATAAATATCAAATTGCGACTGTTTAGACAGGAATTGCGACATGATTTGTGATATCAGGGGGAATTGTTTTTACATCATTATTCTTATTTTCATTCAAAAACCATTTCAAACAAGGCAATCAGAGATGGCAGGCTTCACCCCATTCACGCAACAAGCCTCTGTCGGCCTCTGTTGGTCATATTGGTGTGGATAAGTGTGGATACACAAACAGACAGACACACAGAGCCACTAAAAACAATACTTCACTCCCACTCCGTGGGCTGAAGTAATGATTACTGAGTGATATTCGTGCAGATCTGTGAGAAACAAAGAAGTAGACGTATACATAACAGTGGATACATTGGTTACTACATGGCGGAAAGACAGCGTTCCTCATGGTGTTTCGCAGGACTCGTCTAAACTAGGGAGCTGCCGGAGAATCTCTGGAGAATGTCAGGACTTGAAATCAGCTTTCTGAATTGTTTTTGCTTTCTGCAGCCCAACACCAGTTATGTGCCGCCGGAAGACAAGTGTACGGAGTATCAATGTACAAAAGTCAACGGAAAGATTAAGGTCACTGTGATTCAGAAAACCTGTCCTCCTTTCAACCCCCTGGACTGTGAACCTGTGAGTATCTGAAACATCAGCAGCTCACCTCCCTTTCCCCTGCATGTCACACGTCACATGACACTGTCCATGTCTAACACACACGGCTTCCTGTCTTCCTCCTCCAGGGCACTGAGACGACCGATGCTAACGGATGTTGCAGATCTTGTAAGTGTGCTTACACAAAGAGTGGAAAGTTAACGTTTGAAGACAAAGCTGTGTACGATCATGTTGACGTCATTGTTAGAGACTTAGAGTTTGCTGTGTGTTCCAGGTAAGATCAGGACCATCTGTGAGCTCAAGACTACTGAGACCTACATCAAAGTGAATGACTGCACCAGTGATCAGATGGTCAGTTTGTCACACTGCGCCGGACTGTGTGGAAGCACATCCAAGTGAGTCTATTCAATATCAAATACAAACTCTACTACTATGCTGCTAAGGCTCAGGGGATTTTCTCAGTTAGAGCAAACCCAATTCTGTCTCACTCAGTGTTAATGGAAAGGTTCAGTTTTTGTTTTTGAAGGGTTGTTTACGGGGGTCACATGAGGTCCAACAGGAAACTGAAGTCTGTAAACCACTCACTCTCGCTCACCAAAGTCCATAGAGAAAATCTGTGATCTCAACAGCACAGAACACAGTCGATCCGCTGCTGCCTCCATCACTAAGTTCAAATGTCAAATTTTGTCACTTGTGTGTGTGTGCAGGTATTCTGCAGCAGCTAACAAAATGATGCACAAGTGCGAGTGTTGCCGGGAGGACGAAACCGAACAGAAAGAGGTGAACATGAACTGCAACGATGGCTCCAAGAGGAAGCACACCTACACCAAGGTGAAGTCATGCAAATGCACCGTGGCAGAGTGTGTGCCAGGGAGCGGGGGCAAGTAACAGCCCCGGCGGGAGCATACCCGCCGTGGCTCCTGACTGATCACTGGACTGACTTCCCTCCGAACACGATACAAGTCTTAATTTTAAATCTTTAAACTTTTCTCAGATTTTTGTTGTATTTATAGCTCAACATGCTACACTGATTAAAACTTCCTTCATCTCAGGATTTTTCTTCACTGAAAGTAATTAAAATTATATTCCTGCAATACAAACACTGGTTTCGACATTCTTATTGATGAATACTGACAAAGGACAGTGTGCTGAAATCTAACTGGTGGCACTACTATTTGTTTATTTATATTTGTTTAGTTTTTATTTAGTTTTGACTTTTTGTTTTTAACATGACTTGGTTTCAACTAGTTTTAAGTTTAGTTTTGTAAATGCTTGGTGTTAGTTTTTATTAGTTCAGTTATTTGAAACATGGAGTATTTGCCAGGTGTAAAGATGTAAAAAGGTCATAACAAGTATCGTGTCATAAAACCCAGCAAAAGATGCCACTTTAAAAGTTTATGAGGACAAATGAACTTCCATGCCTGAATCAAATATAACAGTCTACAAGAAAATGTACATCATAGAGCTGAGGGTGGATGCAGCTGGTGCGGGTCAGGTAAAAATCAAATATCCAACAGACTAAAGACACGCATGAACATAACATAAATAATAATAATGAATAACCCATTTTACAATGTGGGACAAAAACTAAATTGAAAACATTTTATTATAATTGAAAATACCACCTTTCAAAATTGCTGGCAAAGAAAAGACAAAAAGCACATCCTGTGTACTCCACATGCCGGTCCAGATAAATGGGGAGGGTTGCATAAGGAAGGGCGTCTGGCAAAAAACCTCACAATTCATATTATACATGAAAAATTATAAATATTGGTTAAAAACAAAATTATATTTAAAAAATATCACTTCATGATACTTCTTCAATTTCAAGCCTAATTATTTGTGTTATAGGGACGTGTCCAACCAATATTTGGAGAGAGCCAGAATGACTATACTAACATTAGTATTATCAGAGACAGGGTAATGTACAAAAGTGTCCCCACCAGTCTTGTCACCAAACCTAGGCCCTGATTTATAGTCGAGTTCATTGTTTCTAACACACATACATGTCCTTCATTTGACATTAAAACACCAAAGAAATACACTAGTAATTATGTGGAATTAAAGACTGTTGCATTCCAGGGCAAATTGTGATATATAAAAAATAATAATATTTTTTTTCATTTCCCTGAGGGCACCTCCCAAAGGGATTAATAAATCCGTCTGTCTGTAAAATGAGCATATACAGCACATCACATCAGAGCTAGGACTGGGTAATACATGGATATTATATCTATATGGTGGTGGTGGTTTCAAAGGTTGTTGTATTGATGATCACCATATTTATTACATTGAAATCATTACTGAAATAACGATTTGGTTTATATCCTGGGAGTTATCAATATCGAATTACATTTTAAAAAAAGTATATAGTTGTTAGGTTTAAAAAAAAAAAAATAATAATAATTACTCATCAACTATTTTGATAATCGATTAATCAGTTCAAGTGTTTTTCCAATAAGTGAAACCGGTTTTCAGATTTGACAAGTGAAAAAAAATCACATGTATTATAAGACACACACACATTATAATAAATGTTAAATGTTATTTTAGATGTAAATGTGCCAATTATCTTTGATAAAACAGCAGGACTCACCTGTCACGTCATAGGATGAAGTTGAGCTGCTTCTCGCTGCGGTTAAAAACAATCATTCCCTCGCTGTTCCTAAAACTGCACACACAAACAGCATTAGCTGCTAGTTAGCTGCTGTCGCTAGCGCCGCGGCTAACAGCTACATGTAGCCTCCAAAAGCCTTTGTCTGTGATTATGAACTCTTTGAGCTTCGTTCGCGGTCGCTCCCTCTGCCGTAAACCACGTTTTTATCTTTACAACTGAGTCTAGAACACAGAATCCAGCGTGAATCAGCATCAACGTCCTCGTTTTAGTTCCCCGGCGAGAGCAGAGGGAACCCTTGCCCCTGTTGCCCCTGTTGCCCCGTACACGAAGAATCACTTACACTGATTGGTTGGTGATGATGACGTCACCTGGGCCCTGTCCTGAAGCTGCGACATCGTCTCCATAATAATTTCATAACTCATTTTAGTGTTTCGTGGAACACATACACGCACACACAGAGAGATCAGATTAGTGGTTTATGTTACTATTATTATTACTATTATTATTATTATTATTATTATTACTATTATTATTATTATTATTATTATTATTACTATTATTATTACTATTATTATTACTATTATTATTACTATTATTATTATTTTAAGATACGATAGTCCTTTATTCATCCCACAGTGGGGACATTTACATTGTCAAATAATAACAATAAGACTATAAAACGTGTAAAAAAACATTGTAGACAGTTTCCAGTATATATCTACAGTATGGGCTTGATGTTTACAGTATGAACAAAGATTGAACATGGGATATTATATATATGTATGTTGCACTTAGAAATGTGTAAAATGACAGTGTATAGCATGTGGTCTACTGAGAGCAGTGCTTGTTGTTAAAAGAGATCAAATAAATAGTTGTAACACATTGTACCACAGAGGATTATGATAACAATATAATACGTCATTTGTCACGTTTTACTTCACAATCCACTGTTTAACTCTTAATAATAATACACACAACAACTTATATGGACATCCTGGGAGTGTGTGTTCATCAATCACTTCAGACTGTACAAAATATGTTTATTCGTCTTCTGGTGTTGTTGAGTCAAAGATATGATTAATGATTAATCATTTAAAAAAGAAAACCAAACAATGGTAATTGTGCAGAAGTCACAAAATAGACTAAATAAAATATGACAATATTAAAAAAAAATCATTTCATCATATTGCTTATAGGCTGTGCTGGAAAAAAAACAACTCTATATTGCACATTCTTATAGCCTATATGTTTACCCTCATTGTGTGAAGTGTTGGCGTCGTCTCCTCTCTATAATGTTGTGTATGTCGTGATCCAACGTTATACAACTACAACTGAATTGAATGAAAAATGGAACCTTGCAGCAGGACGGGGACCGACGGTAAAACACGAGCAAAGACCAAACCATGTTTATTCATGTCAGGATACAAACACACTTTTTACTGGTTTGTATTCACTGAGCTGTTCTTCTGATTTTAAGTAGATTTTGGAATTTGAAGTAGATGTTGGAATTTGAAGTAGATGTTGGAATTTTAATTTTGGAATTTTAGTAGATTTTGGAATTTTAGTAGATGTTGGAATTTTAAGTAGATTTTGGAATTTTGTAGATGTTGGAATTTTAATTTTGGAATTTTAGTAGATTTTGGAATTTTAGTAGATTTTGGAATTTAAAGTAGATGTTGGAATTTTAATTTTGGAATTTGGAAGTAGATGTTGGGTTAAAAGTAGATGATTTGGGTACTGCATTTTTGGAATTTTAAGTAGATTTTGGAATTTTAGTAGATGTTGAATTTTAAGTAGATTTTCGATTTTATTAGATCCCGGACAGTAGATTTTTGGAATTTAAAGTAGATGTTGGAATTTTAATTTTGGAATTTGAAGTGAATGTTGGAATATAAAGTAGATGTTGGAATTTTGTTTGGAATTTGAAGTAGATTTTGGAATTTTAGTAGATGTTGGAATTTGAAGTAGATTTTGGGAATTTTTGGTAGATGTTGGAATTTGAAGTAAGATTTTGGAATTTAAAGTAGATGTTGGAGATTTTAAGTAGATTTTGGTATTTTAGTAGATATTTGGAATTTTTAAGTAGATTTTTGGAGATTTTAGTAGATGTTGGAATTTGAAGTAGATTTTAGAATTTTAATTTTGGAATTTGAAGTAGATTTTGGAATTTGAAGTAGATAAATTTGGAATTTTAATTTTGAAATTTTAAGTAGATGTTGGAATTTTGGAATTGATGAATTTTGGAATTTTAGTGAGTATTTGGAATTTGAAGTAGATTTTGGAATTTTAGTAGATGTTGGAATTTGAGTAGATTTTGGAATTTAAAGTAGATATTTGGAATTTTTAAGTAGATTTTGGTATTTTAGTAGATTTTTAAGTAGATTTTGGAATTTTAGTAGATGTTGGAATTTGAAGTAGATTTTAGAATTTTAATTTTGGAATTTGAAGTAGATTTTGGAATTTGAAGTAGATGTTGGAATTTTAATTTTAAATTTTAAGTAGATGTTGGAATTTTAAGTCGATTATTAAGTCTTTTTCACTTTGATCTACAGTTGGACGTTGTTGCTTTGACGTCGCGCTCATGACTCTTCAGTGACGACTCTCTCTGACCAATCAGAGGCCTTCAGTGTGATGATGTCACAGTTTAGTCTCGGCTCAGCAGAGCCTCGTCAGAGCAGGAAGTAAAAAAAAACAGCAGGTTCTGTCACTGATGGAGGAGAAAACAACAGCGAGCCGAGTGGAGGCGTGAACAGCGTTCCATATGGAGTGGCTTCTGTCCAGCTCACTTCTTCTGCTCCACACGTCGCCTTTTAACCCAGATTATTCCGGTCCATTTTCACACTGCAACGACAGCTCTTGCTAAACGACGGTTTATTGAAGGTCATGACGCAGTGACGGCGTCTGTACTTTGAACGTTCAGTCGATTAGTCCGAGCACATTTAAAACTTCTTCAATCTCATTTTACCACAGTCTTCCATTCATACTGAGTTCTTGTTGGAGTCGCCCCCTGGTGGTAAACTTCCATTTGATTTCCAACACTTCCCTTTTACAAAACTGAAGATGAAATCCGATTGATTTTAAAAGCATCTGCTGTAGCTTTAGCGTGGTCACATGACGGCGGGAACACAACAACACATGACCTGTACTTGACGATTCATTTATTTCTCTTCATTTTCAATAGACAGGAGAAGATTTGACTCTGATTGTTACGGCTCTGGCTGCAAACACCAAATTCTTTATTTTAAATCAATGACACACTTATACGAACATAATCACACAAAGTATTTTCAATTTCTCCCAATAAACACACTGCACTAGATCAGTGATAACCGTCAGAATATAGTGATTCAATATAGATTATAAGCCGAGATTTCACTGACAGCAGCTTTGAATTTATACTTTTAAATAATGCAGTTGAAATGTCAGACAGTGTCAGCACCTGCACACCCTTCACAGCAGTGAACACCGTGACACAACCTCATGGTCAGTGATGACAAGTTTGGCAAAAAGCACAACAACAACAACAACAACAACAACAGGACTGCGACGCTGACGGGGCCAGAGTTCAGACTGAAACATTTAAAGCTCTGCTTGTTGTTTTACAGCCTGCTGCACAATCACAACACAAATTTGTCTCTGACACTTCACCTCCCATCAGTCACTGTATGAGCGCCCCCTACTGCTGAGAACCACACTGAGACACGCAAGAAAAAACGCATTTTAACCACTGGACAGAAAACTTCAGTTTAAGTTTCTACGATCTCTACGACGTCACATGATCACGTCTTTATGTCACTGTGACACAAACGTCTGTAAACCGCTCACTCTCCCACACACACACACACACACGCTCGCTCACTCTCCCACACCAAAGTCCACAGAGAAAACTGGTGATTGTAGCTGCTTCTCTTTATGTCCCTGTGAGAGTGAGACTCTGTGTGTGGGGCTGGTTCTCAGCAGCAGGGGGCGCTCACAGCAACGTCAGCATTGATTTTGAGTCAATGCATCACACAAGCACACTTTAAAAAAAAGAAGGGAACTATCACTTTAAGACATGGCTGCAGTGTGCGTGTGTGTGCGTCGCGTCGCGCGTCGCGTGCGCGTAAGCGATTGTGCGGCGTCGCGTGTGTAGCGTGTGCGCAGCGTGTGTGTGGCTAGAAACCTCCTCAGTCATCTGCAGCAGTGAGTTGATGGCAGCGTCCTTGTTTCCCTGCTGAGCGTCGAGCACAGTACGGACCACTTCCTGGTCCAGGTTGGGGAACATGTCCTGCAGAGCCTTGAGGTCGTCCTCGCTGCACGCCGGAACCTGGGCCCCGACGACCGGCAGGGCCCCGGGGACCGCCATGGGCACCATGGCCTGGTTATAGACTGTGGGCACTCCTGACGACACAGCACACGGCAGCGTCAGCGCTGATGCAGCACAAATCTGACATCCATAAAACTTTAAGTGTTTAAGTACGTGGTTTTCTACACAAACACAAAAACACAAACCAATGAGCTGTTGTGTGTGTGTGTGTGTGTGTGTGTGTGACCTGTGATGGGAGACATATCAACTCCTGCATACACAGGGGCATCAGGGCTGAGGCATCATTCCTGCAGGCAGAGACTGCAACACACACACACACACACACACACACACACACACACACACACACACACACCAGGTCAGGTTTAACCTCTGCATCACATCCAAACACCAGCAGAGGGCAGCACAGGGAGCCGTGTTGCATGTGAGCAAAGAAAGTAGAAAATATTCACATTGAAGAAGTTGAAAAATAACAGAAACTTTCAAATAAAACAGCACGACATTGAAACAAATCATGTATCAGAGCATTGTGTGTGTGTGGAAAAGCATTCAAATATTCATTTTTAGTTCATTCTTCAAACAAAGCAAATACCAGGGTTCCCACATATGAGTTGATGTCCAATTCAAGGACTTTTCAAGGACCTTCCAGGACCCTTTCCCTCAAATTCAAGGACAGAATGTCAGCAGGGGACTGTGCTCAGGTGTGACTCACAGTGAAGGACAGGACCAGGTTGATCATGCCCTCCTTGTCGTCGCCCTGCCGGCCGCTCAGGCTGAACCACTCGTCCACCACGCTGCCCTCCCGCAGTCGCTCAGGAACGGTGACGTGCGTCCACGCTATCCTGTCGTCCATGGAGAACGCCCTCTGGAGGGACATCAGGGAATTACATGTCAGACTGGCTCTGCCGTGTGATCATGTAGAAAGATACTGATCCGTGTTGAAAGCTCAAAGCTGGAAATGATCTTCTTTGTTAGAGCAAAGAAACCAGAGAATATTCACATTTAAGAAGCTGAAAAATGACAGAAACTGATTCATCGATCATCAAAATGATGAATTGTTTCAGTATCATTTCTACATTATTCAAACTTCTCTATAACACTCTGAACACACAACACAGTCACTTATGGTCTTGGTTGTTTTTTAAATGTGCTCTGGAAATAAAGTGGACTCGACGATTGTGTTAAAACAGTCATATTTTGGAAGGTGGTACAAACACCATTGTGTAAAACCAGTGGTGTTATGATGTTCCTATAAAGGGCTCTGCTTTATTTAAGCTCCTCCTCCTGCTGCTGCTGCTGCTGCTGCTGCCGCCACCGCCGCCGCTCACCTCATCAAAGATCTCCAGGTAGAAGGAGTCCACGCCGGGAGGAACCGTGCACTGGATCACTTTGTTCCACCGCGGGTTCTTGGCTCCGTTGTGAGCGGTCGGCGTCTCGTAGACGGCGTAGCCCAAACGGATCCTGCAGTACGGATCCATCCGGGTCATTCCGTAGTTTTTAGCCAGTTTAGCCTACACAGCAAAACCAACAAGAACACAGCTGAGTCATTCATTCGTTCATTCATTATCTACCACTTTATCATCCACATGAGGGATAGCTGTGGTCTTTTTGTTGTAAGGCAACAGTGCTAGCCACTACTCCACCATGTGGAGTAGTGGCTAGCCCCCCTCTCCACCATTGTTTTTGTTAGCAACTTTTAGCCACGTCACTTCCTGCCAGGAGTTGTGCAGCTTTACACAGCAGCAGAACTTTGACAGATAAACAGGTATCATGAGGTTCAAGGTTTCTAACCCTAACCCCAGAAGATCAGAGTCTACAGAGTCGGGGTTTGGTGTGGGAGAGTGAGCGGTTTACAAACTTTAGTTTCCTGTTGGAAAAGTCTGTCTAACAGTGAAATAAAGACGTGAACATGTGACATAGATATAGTAGACTCATCAATTTCATTAGGCGACATCTTGACATGTGTTTGATGCTCCAACAAACCACACGAGGCAGCAGTGTTTACCTGGACCACCGTGATGCTGAGTCGTCCCACGGTGCCGATGGAGCCTCCATACTGCAACTGCCTGGCTGCCTGAGCGTCCAACTGGACCTGCTGCTGCTGCTGAGTGGGAGTGATCCGCAGGAAATCCTGAGGAAGATCCCCGATGTACACCTGAACACGCACACACACACACACACACACACACACACACACACACACACACACACACACACACACACACACACACACACACACACACACACACACACACACACACACACACACACACACACACACAGGCCACCAGACTGAAAACATTTCCTGACACAGAAGATACTAAGTCATAGTTATGTGATACTAAGTCATGAATATGACATACTAAGTCATAGTTATGTGATACTATGTCAAAGTTGTGTGATACTAAGTCATGAATATGACATACTAAGTCATATTTATGAGATACTATGTCATAGTTGTGTGATACTAAGTCATAGTTGTGTGATACTAAGTCATGAATATGACATACTAAGTCATAGTTATGTGATACTATGTCAAAGTTATGTGATAATAAGTCATGAATATGACAAACTAAGTCATAGTTATGAGATACTATGTCAAAGTTATGTGATACTAGTCATGAATATGACATACTAAGTCATAGTTATGTGATGCCATGTCAAAGTTATGTGATAATAAGTGCATAGAACTATGACATACTAAGTCATATTTATGAGATACTATATCATGAATTGTGTGATACTAAGTCATGGTTATGTGATACTAAGTCATGAATATGACATACTAAGTCATAGTTATGTGATACTATGTCAAAGTTATGTGATAATAAGTCATGAATATGACATACTAAGTCATATTTATGAGATACTATGTCATAGTTGTGTGATACTAAGTCATAGTTGTGTGATACTAAGTCATGAATATGACATACTAAGTCATAGTTATGTGATACTATGTCAAAGTTATGTGATAATAAGTCATGAATATGACATACTAAGTCATATTTATGAGATACTATGATAACATAAGCTCAGATTCAGACATTATATCTTTTAGAGCTGAATAAAAACCGGGTAATTATCGTCAATAACCATCTAGAGTAGATGTTAAAGCTGTTTAAAGACGTCAAATCCGTGGCTAACATTAGCTTAGCGTCTCTGAAACCTCACTGTAAATAAACGAAGCTCGTGACGTCACTGTTGCAGGTGGCTCAATGTGTGTGTGTGTGTGTGTGTGTGTGTCGACGACAGTTAACACACTATCAACTATAAGAGAGAGTTAGTTGGTTGGTTGGTTAGTCAGTACACACACACACACAGTGTTGTTGTTGTTGTTGTTGTTTACCTGTCCTCGCTGAGTGCTGACGGTTGTCGCCATCTCGTCTCTTCACTGTTTGCTGGATTAGGATCAGATTACCGAGTGTTTTTAAATCCGTTTACTGAAACGAAACAAAACAACAACTACAGACTCTTCTTCTTCTGTTGCTACTGCTCACACCCACACAACCCGGAACTGTTCTACTTCTTCTTCTTCTGTCGTTTAATGGCGGTTGGCAGATAGTTTTGTGCGCATGACTGCCTCCTATTGGAGTGACAATTTTTATGTACCTGCCATCCATGCTACGGAAGCCCGTTTCCACCATAACCAGTGCATACCCAAGTCATAAATATGAGAAACTATAATTATGAAATACTATGTCAGAAATATGAGAAACTAAGTCATAAATATGAGATACTATAATTATGAAATACTATGTCAGAAATATGAGAAACTAAGTCATAAATATGAGATACTATAATTATGAGATACTAAGTCATAAATATGAGAAACTATAATTATGAAATACTATGTCATAATATGAGAAACTAAGTCATAAATATGAGAAACTATATCATGAAATACTATGTTATAAATATGAGATACTATATTATGAAATACTGTTATAAATATGAGAAACTAAGTCATAAATATGAGATACTATAATTATGAGATACTAAGTCATAAATATGAGATACTATAATTATGAGATACTAAGTCATAAATATGAGATACTATAAACGAGAAACTAAACCATAAATATGAGATACTATGTCATAAATATGAGACATCGATGACTTAGTATCTGATTAACTCCTCAGGAAAATACCATTTTATCATTGATTTCCACTCACACAACCAGTCACCCCTGGTGGATAACTGCTCCTTTCTGGGCTTGACTTTTCAAAGATGAGGACTCCAGGACGTTGACTGACAGCGAGGGGTCAGGTGTGACGGCCTCTGGGTCACATGACATTCTCATGACATTCTCATGAACACACAGGATTATGAACCGAGAACAAGACGAGCGGGAGAAGAGTGATTGTGCGAAACATTTGGCACCCGTTTATTCATGTTTTGTTTTTTTTAAGTTAACACAAACTAGATCACATTTTACCAAGATTTTCATTGCAGATATATCAATCAGAAGAAAACACATACACACACACACACACACACATGAATACTAAATATACTGTGACAAAAATCTCTGCTCTGTGGGTTTTTAACCAGTGATTCTCCACAAAAGACAAAGGACAAAATGCATCATGTGCTCGCAGTCATGAGTGTTGACAAGACCAAACTAAACCCCCCCACAAGTATACACGTATATATATATATATATATATATATATATATATATATATATAAGTGTATATGTATGTATGTATATATATAAGTATACATGTGTGTATATATTAACTCAACAGCTTGAATGCAAACTCCTCAAACTCAAGAACATCATCATCCATAGGCAGATTAGCTGCTCTATCTCTCTCTCTCTCACACACACACACACACACACACACACACACACAGAGACAGACAGACAGACAGACAGACAGACAGAGGGCAGGGCACTGGGAGGACTGCTACACATTTGACAAAAGATTTGAGTCTCTGATATTTACGTCACATGATCACGTCTTTATCTCTCTCACACTCACACACACACACACACACACACACACACACACACACACTCCTCTGCTGCCTATGCCATTTTCTCTCTGGACTTTGGTGTGGCAGAATGAGTGTGTGTATGTGGGAGAGTGAGATACAGATGTGACCATGTGACGTAGAAATCGTAGATTTAATCTGACATCGATTTTATAGCACAAGTCTTTTTGTTAAAGTGGATTTAGATATTCTAGATTTAAGACATAACATATATGACAATCACATTCATTTGTTTCCAACAATATTTAATGTTTGGTTTCCAGGTCAAAGATTCAGTGAGTCGTCGTCTCGTCACCTCGTACAAAAACACTGAACTTTCCCTTTAAAACAGATTCTCTTATGAGCTCATGTTCAAACATGCTCAGCTGCAGTCTTTCTTTCTAGCGCCCCCTGTCTGCCGTCGTCACAGAGCACAAACAAAAAAATCAATGCCAAACACAAGGTCAAAGGTGAAAGTGTCAGAGAAGCACAGGGGGGAGGGGGGAGTGGGGGGGGGAGGGGAGACAAGGACTGGACGATGAACTGTGACGCCACATCAACATGCTACGAGTCAAACAGGAAGAGATCTAGAAAACAAACAAAAAGAAAAAACACAACAGGGTGACACACCGAGGTTACACAACAATGGAACACGCCTGCCTTACACACACACCTGCACCTTGCGCACCCATAAGCTTGAGAGAGACAGAGAGAGAGACAGAGAGAGAGAATGACTCTCTGTGTGAGGAGCTGATAATGTAAACACTCAACAATCAGAGCCAAAGACATGTAACTACACACACACACACACACACACACACACACACACACACACACACACACACACACACACACACACACAGCAGGAGAGCAAGCGTAGTTATTGGACTTCACATTTTTGCTCAGTTCAGATAAATAATGAATCATGAATTAATAAATAGTTCCCCGACACACAGGGGAAGTATAAAACCTCTATAAAAATAGAAAAGGCATAAGAGTTTAAATATACATCTCAACAATTGTCTTGCTGCCGACTTCTTCTATTTAATAAAAACAAAAACACACACACACACACACACACACAATACTGTGGAAGTAGAAGCAGCTGACATGTGTGTGACATGAATATGCACGTTTTTAAATAACAGTGAATAACAGACGTATGTAGCAGCGGAGATTACTGCAGTGACTGAGGAGCGCCACCAAAGCATGCTGGGTAATGTCAACACGCGACTCCACCACACGCACGAGGGGGAGAGAGACATCGTAGACTTACACTGACGGAGATTTTATGACACAAGTCTTTTGTTAACTCGTCCACACCAAACCTCAGAGAGACACACAAGCACACACACATGCATGCATGCGCACGCGCACGCACACACACACACA
>NW_025321506.1:0-12548 GCF_019176455.1 Solea senegalensis
TTTGTGTGGTTTATATTTTGGCACAGTAGAAAAATGAACAAAATGAGAAAACAGCTTTCTCTAAGCTTAATGCGCACAAAAACAAACACTAATAGTAAACACATCCAAAAAGTGAAATCATAGTCAAATTAAACACTGAGGGTACAGCAGTTTATCTTGTGAGATGGTAACTTTATTTGTGCGGTTTATATTTTGAGACAGTAGAAAATTAACAAAATCACAAAACAGCTTCATCTCAGCTGAATACCCACACAAAAAGACATTCATAGAAAAACACATCCAAACAGTGAAATCATAGCAAAATCAAACACTGAGGGTACAAGAATATATCTTTTGAGAAGTTGACTCTATTTTGTGTGGTTTATATTTTGGCACAGTAGAAAAATGAAAAAAATGAGAAAACAGCTTTCTCTCAGCTTAAAGCGCACAAAAACAAACACTAATAGTAAACACATCCAAACAGTTAAATCATAGTAAAAAATCACAAAACAGCTTCATCTCAGCTGAATACCCACACAAAAAGACATTCATAGAAAAACACATCCAAACAGTGAAATCATAACTAAATCAAACACTGAGGGTACAGAAGTATATCTTATGAATGTTGACTTTATTGTTGTGGTTTATATTTTGAGACAGTAGAAAATGAACAAAAACACAAAACAGCTTCATCTCAGCGGAATACCCACACAAAAAGACATTCATAGAAAAACACATCCAAACAGTGAAATCATAGCAAAATCAAACACTGAGGTTACAAGAATATATCTTTTGAGAAGTTGACTCTATTTTGTGTGGTTTATATTTTGTCACAGTAGAAAAATGAAAAAAATGAGAAAACAGCTTTCTCTCAGCTTAATGCGCACAAAAACAAACACAAATAGAAAAACACATCCAAACAGTGAAATCATAACAAATTCAAACACTGAGGGTACAGAAGTTTTTCTTATGAGATTTTGACTTTATTGTTGTGGTTTATATTTTGAGACAGTAGAAAATGAACAAAATCACAAAACAGCTTCATCTCAGCTGAATACCCACACTAAAAGACATTCATAGAAAAACACATCCAAACAGTGAAATCATAGCTAAATCAAACACTGAGGGTACAGAAGTATATCTTATGAATGTTGACTTTATTGTTGTGGTTTATATTTTGAGACAGTAGAAAATGAACAAAATCACAAAACAGCTTCATCTCAGCTGAATACCCACAAAAAAAGACATTCATAGAAAAACACATCCAAACAGTGAAATCATAGCAAAATCAAACACTGAGGGTACAAGAATATATCTTTTGAGAAGTTGACTCTATTTTGTGTGGTTTATATTTTGGCACAGTAGAAAAATGAAAAAAATGAGAAAACAGCTTTATCTCAGCTGAATACCCACACGAAAAGACACATATAGAAAAACACATCCAAACAGTGAAATCATAGCAAAATCAATCACTGAGGGTACAGAAGTTTATCTTATGAGATGTTGACTCTATTTGTGAGGTTTATGTTATGGGACAGTAGAAAAATGAACAAAATCAGAAAACAGCTTTCTATCAGCTTAATGCGCACAAAAACAAACACTTATAGTAAACACATCCAAAAAGTGAAATCATAGTCAAATTAACCACTGAGGGTACAGCAGTTTATCTTGTGAGATGGTAACTTTATTTGTGCGGTTTATATTTTGAGACAGTAGAAACATTTAAAAATCAGAAAACAGCTTTATCTCAGCTGAATACCCACACGAAAAGACACATATAGAAAAACACATCCAAACAGTGAAATCATAGCAAAATCAAACACTGAGGGTACAGAAGTTTATCTTATGAGATGTTGTCTTTATTTGTGTGGTTTATATTTTGGGACAGTAGAAAAATGAAAAAAATGAGAAAACAGCTTTCTCTCAGCTTAATGCGCACAAAAACAAACACTAATAGTAAACACATCCAAAAAGTGAAATCATAGTCAAATTAAACACTGAGGGTACAGCAGTTTATCTTGTGAGATGGTAACTTTATTTGTGCGGTTTATATTTTGAGACAGTAGAAACATTTAAAAAATCAGAAAACAGCTTTATCTCAGCTGAATACCCACACGAAAAGACACATATAGAAAAACACATCCAAACAGTGAAATCATAGCAAAATCAAACACTGAGGGCACAAGAATATATCTTTTGAGAAGTTGACTCTATTTTGTGTGGTTTATATTTTGGCACAGTAGAAAAATGAAAAAAATGAGAAAACAGCTTTATCTCAGCTTAATGCGCACAAAAACAAACACTAATAGTAAACACATCCAAACAATTAAATCATAGTAAAATCAAACACTAAGGGGACAGAAGTTTATCTTATGAGATGTTGACTTTATTTGTGTGGTTTATATTTTGGGACAGTAGAAAAATGAACAAAATCAGAAAACAGCTTTCTCTCAGCTTTAACGCGCACAAAAACAAACACTTATAGTAAACACATCCAAAAAGTGAAATCATAGTCAAATTAACCACTGAGGGTACAGAAGTATATCTTATGAATGTTGACTTTATTGTTGTGGTTTATATTTTGAGACAGTAGAAAATGAACAAAATCACAAAACAGCTTCAACTCAGCTGAATACCCACACAAAAAGACATTCATAGAAAAACACATCCAAACACTGAAATCATAGCAAAATCAATCACTGAGGGTACAGAAGTTTATCTTATGAGATGTTGACTTTATTTGTGTGGTTTATATTTTGGCACAGTAGAAAAATGAAAAAAATGAGAAAACAGCTTTCTCTCAGCTTAATGCGCACAAAAACAAACACTAATAGTAAACACATCCAAACAGTTAAATCATAGTAAAATCAAACACTAAGGGGACAGAAGTTTATCTTATGAGATGTTGACTTTATTTGTGTGGTTTATATTTTGGGACAGTAGAAATATGAACAAAATCAGAAAACAGCTTTCTCTAAGCTTAATGCGCACAAAAACAAACACTAATAGTAAACACATCCAAACAGTTAAATCATAGTAAAATTAAACACTGAGGGTACAGCAGTTTATCTTGTGAGATGGTAACTTTATTTGTGCGGTTTATATTTTGAGACAGTAGAAACATTTAAAAATCAGAAAACAGCTTTATCTCAGCTGAATAGCCACACGAAAAGACACATATAGAAAAACACATCCAAACAGTGAAATCATAGCAAAATCAATCACTGAGGGTACAGAAGTTTATCTTATGAGATGTTGACTTTATTTGTGTGGTTTATATTTTGGCACAGTAGAAAAATGAAAAAAATGAGAAAACAGCTTTATCTCAGCTTAATGAGCACAAAAATAAACACAAATAGAAAAACACATCCAAACAGTGAAATCATAGCAAATTCAAACACTGAGTGTACAAAAATATATCTTTTGAGATGTTGACATATTTGTGGGGGTTTAAATTTTGGGACAGTAGAAAAATGAACAAAATCAGAAAACAGCTTTATCTTAGCTGAATTCCCACACTAAAAGACACATATAGAAAAACACATCCAAACAGTGAAATCATAGCAAAATCAAACACTGAGGGTACATAAGTTTATCTTATGAGATGTTGTCTTTATTTGTGTGGTTTATATTTTGGGACAGTAGAAAAATGAAAAAAATGAGAAAACAGCTTTCTCTCAGCTTAATGCGCACAAAAAAAAACACTAATAGTAAACACATCCAAAAAGTGAAATCATAGTCAAATTAAACACTGAGGGTACAGCAGTTTATCTTGTGAGATGGTAACTTTATTTGTGCGGTTTATATTTTGAGACAGTAGAAACATTTAAAAAATCAGAAAACAGCTTTATCTCAGCTGAATACCCACACGAAAAGACACATATAGAAAAACACATCCAAACAGTGAAATCATAGCAAAATCAAACACTGAGGGCACAAGAATATATCTTTTGAGAAGTTGACTCTATTTTGTGTGGTTTATATTTTGGCACAGTACAAAAATGAAAAAAATGAGAAAACAGCTTTATCTCAGCTTAATGCGCACAAAAACAAACACTAATAGTAAACACATCCAAACAGTTAAATCATAGTAAAATCAAACACTAAGGGGACAGAAGTTTATCTTATGAGATGTTGAATTTATTTGTGTTGTTTATATTTTGGGACAGTAGAAAAATGAACAAAATCAGAAAACAGCTTTCTCTCAGCTTTAACGCGCACAAAAACAAACACTTATAGTAAACACATCCAAAAAGTGAAATCATAGTCAAATTAACCACTGAGGGTACAGAAGTATATCTTATGAATGTTGACTTTATTGTTGTGGTTTATATTTTGAGACAGTAGAAAATGAACAGAATCACAAAACAGCTTCAACTCAGCTGAATACCCACACAAAAAGACATTCATAGAAAAACACATCCAAACAGTGAAATCATAGCAAAATCAAACACTGAGGGTACAAGAATATATCTTTTGAGAAGTTGACTCTATTTTGTGTGGTTTATATTTTGGCACAGTAGAAAAATGAAAAAAATGAGAAAACAGCTTTCTCTCAGCTTAATGCGCACAAAAACAAACACTAATAGTAAACACATCCAAACAGTTAAATCATAGTAAAATCAAACACTAAGGGGACAGAAGTTTATCTTATGAGATGTTGACTTTATTTGTGTGGTTTATATTTTGGGACAGTAGAAAAATGAACAAAATCAGAAAACAGCTTTCTCTAAGCTTAATGCGCACAAAAACAAACACTAATAGTAAACACATCCAAAAAGTGAAATCATAGTCAAATTAAACACTGAGGATACAGCAGTTTATCTTGTGAGATGGTAACTTTATTTGTGCGGTTTATATTTTGAGACAGTAGAAACATTTAAAAAATCAGAAAACAGCTTTATCTCAGCTGAATACCCACACAAAGACACATATAGAAAAACACATCCAAACACTGAAATCATAGCAAAATCAATCACTGAGGGTACAGAAGTTTATCTTATGAGATGTTGACTTTATTTGTGTGGTTTATATTTTGGCACAGTAGAAAAATGAAAAAAATGAGAAAACAGCTTTATCTCAGCTTAATGAGCACAAAAATAAACACAAATAGAAAAACACATCCAAACAGTGAAATCATAGCAAATTCAAACACTGAGTGTACAAAAATATATCTTTTGAGATGTTGACATATTTGTGTGGTTTAAATTTTGGGACAGTAGAAAAATGAACAAAATCAGAAAACAGCTTTAACTCAGCTGAATACCCACACAAAGAGACATTCATAGAAAAACACATCCAAACAGTGAAATCATAGCTAAATCAAACACTGAGGGTACAGTAGTTTTTCTTATGAGATTTTGACTTTATTGTTGTGGTTTATATTTTGAGACAGTAGAAAATGAACAAAATCACAAAACAGCTTCATCTCAGCTGAATACCCACACAAAAAGACATTCATAGAAAAACACATCCAAACAGTGAAATCATAGCTAAATCAAACACTGAGGGTACAGAAGTATATCTTATGAATGTTGACTTTATTGTTGTGGTTTATATTTTGAGACAGTAGAAAATTAACAAAATCACAAAACAGCTTCATCTCAGCTGAATACCCACACAAAAAGACATTCATAGAAAAACACATCCAAACAGTGAAATCATAGCAAAATCAAACACTGAGGGTACAAGAATATATCTTTTGAGAAGTGACTCTATTTTGTGTGGTTTATATTTTGGCACAGTAGAAAAATGAAAAAAATGAGAAAACAGCTTTCTCTCAGCTTAACGCGCACAAAAACAAACACTAATAGTAAACACATCCAAACAGTTAAATCATAGTAAAAAATCACAAAACAGCTTCATCTCAGCTTAATAGCCACACGAAAAGACACATATAGAAAAACACATCCAAACACTGAAATCATAGCAAAATCAATCACTGAGGGTACAGAAGTTTATCTTATGAGATGTTGACTTTATTTGTGTGGTTTATATTTTGGCACAGTAGAAAAATGAAAAAAATGAGAAAACAGCTTTATCTCAGCTTAATGCGCACAAAAACAAACACAAATAGAAAAACACATCCAAACAGTGAAATCATAGCAAAATCAAACACTGAGGGTACAAGAATATATCTTTTGAGAAGTTGACTCTATTTTGTGTGGTTTATATTTTGGCACAGTAGAAAAATGAAAAAAATGAGAAAACAGCTTTCTCTCAGCTTAATGCCACAAAAACAAACACTAATAGTAAACACATCCAAACAGTTAAATCATAGTAAAATCAAACACTAAGGGGACAGAAGTTTATCTTATGAGATGTTGACTTTATTTGTGTGGTTTATATTTTGGGACAGTAGAAAAATGAACAAAATCAGAAAACAGCTTTCTCTAAGCTTAATGCGCACAAAAACAAACACTAATAGTAAACACATCCAAAAAGTGAAATCATAGTCAAATTAAACACTGAGGGTACAGCAGTTTATCTTGTGAGATGGTAACTTTATTTGTGCGGTTTATATTTTGAGACAGTAGAAACATTTAAAAAATCAGAAAACAGCTTTATCTCAGCTGAATAGCCACACGAAAAGACACATATAGAAAAACACATCCAAACAGTGAAATCATAGCAAAATCAATCACTGAGGGTACAGAAGTTTATCTTATGAGATGTTGACTCTATTTGTGAGGTTTATGTTATGGGACAGTAGAAAAATGAACAAAATCAGAAAACAGCTTTCTCTCAGCTTAATGCGCACAAAAACAAACACTTATAGTAAACACATCCAAAAAGTGAAATCATAGTCAAATTAACCACTGAGGGTACAGCAGTTTATCTTGTGAGATGGTAACTTTATTTGTGCGGTTTATATTTTGAGACAGTAGAAACATTTAAAAAATCAGAAAACAGCTTTATCTCAGCTGAATACCCACACGAAAAGACACATATAGAAAAACACATCCAAACAGTGAAATCATAGCAAAATCAAACACTGAGGGTACAGAAGTTTATCTTATGAGATGTTGTCTTTATTTGTGTGGTTTATATTTTGGGACAGTAGAAAAATGAAAAAAATGAGAAAACAGCTTTCTCTCAGCTTAATGCGCACAAAAACAAACACTAATAGTAAACACATCCAAAAAGTGAAATCATAGTCAAATTAAACACTGAGGGTACAGCAGTTTATCTTGTGAGATGGTAACTTTATTTGTGCGGTTTATATTTTGAGACAGTAGAAACATTTAAAAAATCAGAAAACAGCTTTATCTCAGCTGAATAGCCACACGAAAAGACACATATAGAAAAACACATCCAAACAGTGAAATCATAGCAAAATCAAACACTGAGGGTACAGAAGTTTATCTTATGAGATGTTGACTCTATTTGTGAGGTTTATATTTTGGGACAGTAGAAAAATGAAAAAAA
This sequence comes from Solea senegalensis, assembly GCF_019176455.1. Taxonomy (NCBI): domain Eukaryota; kingdom Metazoa; phylum Chordata; class Actinopteri; order Pleuronectiformes; family Soleidae; genus Solea; species Solea senegalensis. Next base: position 7,408 of record NW_025321506.1, read on the forward strand.
TGAGAAAACAGCTTTCTCTCAGCTTAATGCGCACAAAAACAAACACTTATAGTAAACACATCCAAAAAGTGAAATCATAGTAAATTAAACACTGAGGGTACAGCAGTTTATCTTGTGAGATGGTAACTTTATTTGTGCGGTTTATATTTTGAGACAGTAGAAACATTTAAAAATCAGAAAACAGCTTTATCTCAGCTGAATACCCACACGAAAAGACACATATAGAAAAACACATCCAAACAGTGAAATCATAGCAAAATCAAACACTGAGGGTACAGAAGTTTATCTTATGAGATGTTGTCTTTATTTGTGTGGTTTATATTTTGGGACAGTAGAAAAATGAAAAAAATGAGAAAACAGCTTTCTCTCAGCTTAATGCGCACAAAAACAAACACTAATAGTAAACACATCCAAAAAGTGAAATCATAGTCAAATTAACCACTGAGGGTACAGCAGTTTATCTTGTGAGATGGTAACTTTATTTGTGCGGTTTATATTTTGAGATAGTAGAAACATTTAAAAATCAGAAAACAGCTTTATCTCAGCTGAATACCCACACGAAAAGACACATATAGAAAAACACATCCAAACAGTGAAATCATAGCAAAATCAATCACTGAGGGTACAGAAGTTTATCTTATGAGATGTTGACTCTATTTGTGAGGTTTATATTTTGGGACAGTAGAAAAATGAACAAAATGAGAAAACAGCTTTCTCTCAGCTTAATGCGCACAAAAACAAACACTTATAGTAAACACATCCAAAAAGTGAAATCATAGTCAAATTAACCACTGAGGGTACAGCAGTTTATCTTGTGAGATGGTAACTTTATTTGTGCGGTTTATATTTTGAGACAGTAGAAACATTTAAAAATCAGAAAACAGCTTTATCTCAGCTGAATACCCACACGAAAAGACACATATAGAAAAACACATCCAAACAGTGAAATCATAGCAAAATCAATCACTGAGGGTACAGAAGTTTATCTTATGAGATGTTGACTCTATTTGTGAGGTTTATGTTATGGGACAGTAGAAAAATGAACAAAATGAGAAAACAGCTTTCTCTCAGCTTAATGCGCACAAAAACAAACACTTATAGTAAACACATCCAAAAAGTGAAATCATAGTCAAATTAACCACTGAGGGTACAGCAGTTTATCTTGTGAGATGGTAACTTTATTTGTGCGGTTTATATTTTGAGACAGTAGAAACATTTAAAAATCAGAAAACAGCTTTATCTCAGCTGAATACCCACACGAAAAGACACATATAGAAAAACACATCCAAACAGTGAAATCATAGCAAAATCAAACACTGAGGGCACAAGAATATATCTTTTGAGAAGTTGACTCTATTTTGTGTGGTTTATATTTTGGCACAGTAGAAAAATGAAAAAAATGAGAAAACAGCTTTATCTCAGCTTAATGCGCACAAAAACAAACACTAATAGTAAACACATCCAAACAGTTAAATCATAGTAAAATCAAACACTAAGGGGACAGAAGTTTATCTTATGAGATGTTGACTTTATTTGTGTGGTTTATATTTTGGGACAGTAGAAAAATGAACAAAATCAGAAAACAGCTTTCTCTCAGCTTTAACGCGCACAAAAACAAACACTTATAGTAAACACATCCAAAAAGTGAAATCATAGTCAAATTAACCACTGAGGGTACAGAAGTATATCTTATGAATGTTGACTTTATTGTTGTGGTTTATATTTTGAGACAGTAGAAAATGAACAGAATCACAAAACAGCTTCAACTCAGCTGAATACCCACACAAAAAGACATTCATAGAAAAACACATCCAAACAGTGAAATCATAGCAAAATCAAACACTGAGGGTACAAGAATATATCTTTTGAGAAGTTGACTCTATTTTGTGTGGTTTATATTTTGGCACAGTAGAAAAATGAAAAAAATGAGAAAACAGCTTTCTCTCAGCTTAATGCGCACAAAAACAAACACTAATAGTAAACACATCCAAACAGTTAAATCATAGTAAAATCAAACACTAAGGGGACAGAAGTTTATCTTATGAGATGTTGACTTTATTTGTGTGGTTTATATTTTGGGACAGTAGAAAAATGAACAAAATCAGAAAACAGCTTTCTCTAAGCTTAATGCGCACAAAAACAAACACTAATAGTAAACACATCCAAAAAGTGAAATCATAGTCAAATTAAACACTGAGGATACAGCAGTTTATCTTGTGAGATGGTAACTTTATTTGTGCGGTTTATATTTTGAGACAGTAGAAACATTTAAAAAATCAGAAAACAGCTTTATCTCAGCTGAATAGCCACACGAAAAGACACATATAGAAAAACACATCCAAACACTGAAATCATAGCAAAATCAATCACTGAGGGTACAGAAGTTTATCTTATGAGATGTTGACTTTATTTGTGTGGTTTATATTTTGGCACAGTAGAAAAATGAAAAAAATGAGAAAACAGCTTCTCTCAGCTTAATGCTAAAAACAAACACTAATAGTAAACACATCCAAACAGTTAAATCATAGCAAAATCAAACAATAAGGGGACAGAAGTTTATCTTATGAGATGTTGACTTTATTTGTGTGGTTCATATTTTGGGACAGTAGAAAAATGAACAAAATCAGAAAACAGCTTTCTCTCAGCTAATGCGCACAAAACCAAACACTAATAGTAAACACATCCAAAAAGTGAAATCATAGTCAAATTAAACACTGAGGGTACAGCAGTTTATCTTGTGAGATGGTAACTTTATTTGTGCGGTTTATATTTTGAGACAGTAGAAACATTTCAAAAATCAGAAAACAGCTTTATCTCAGCTGAATAGCCACACGAAAAGACACATATAGAAAAACACATCCAAACAGTGAAATCATAGCAAAATCAATCACTGAGGGTGCTGTGAAGCTTATCTTTTATGAGATGTTGACTTATTTTGTGTGGTTTTATTTTGGCACAGTAGAAAATGTCGAAAAAAATGAGAAAACAGTTTATCTCAGCTTAATGAGCACAAATAACATTAACTAGTACCGCAAGCGGTAATCAACGGGTTCGAGCTTGACGGCTCGCGAGTCCCTGTGCGTCCACGTTGCAGCGCGAGTCCTCTTCCTCATCTTCCGTTCATTCACTGCTTGTGGTACTGGTTATTTTCAGCTGCATCCCCGCTCAATGTCAGGCGTGTCCGTTTAAAATGGCCGTCTTCCTGTTGGGTGAAAGGCGTGTCCGTAAACATGTTTAGGGAAGGTACCTTGACTTACATAATAAGTTTCGTGTGGATCGGAGAATGTCAGACATTACTTCCTGTTTCGGGAGTTGTACTTCCTGTAAGGAGGTCATCCTTTACAGACATGTTCAGGGCCGGTCTGAGGTCTGAGGTCTAACAGTGTGATTTTGTCTATAAGTTGTTATTTTTGTGAAAAAAAACTGATGGTATCAGAATTGAAGCTGAATTTTAGAAATAACTAGTTATTTTTGTGATAGAACATCTGATGGTATAAGAATTTAGGGTGCATTTTCTCTTTTTTCCCTCTGTTACTTTTTCTCTCTTCCCATTTTCCCTGTTATTTTTTTCCTTGGCCCCTCTTGCAGTACCTTTTGCCCCATCTTTCCCTTTCAGAGCAGCATGAGAAACTGTAAATGTTAGATTTGATAGATTTGTAGGCAAATGCCTCCATCATGTGGCGAACAAAGGTTACTGCACTGACGAACCACTCAGTAGAGTTGATCCTGTGCAGTGTTCTTATGTCAACACCGTTGAACGATTTGTTATCATATTCAGCAAGCATCATCTACCATGTGTTTTATATGTTTTCATTCATTTTGAGTATGATACAATGAAATTTGTTAAAGTTATAAGGGAAATTGTGAACTTGTATTTTCTGTTACCACCAGAAGGCGCTGTTTTCAAAATGTACAGTTTTTGCACAAGTATCTTCAGCAAGATCCCATCATCGATCGTCACGAGTTTGGTTAAGATCTGACCTTCCATCGCAAAGTTATAAGAGTTTGTTGTTGTAGCGAAATACCAGACGTCATATTGTCTGCCGGCAACAGGGGGCACTGTTTTTGAAAGTGAATATTTTCATACAGGCATCTTCAGGGATTGACTATCATCAATCCTAGCAAGTTTGGTTCGGATTGGAATAGCATTCGCAAAGTGGTAGCAGTTTGTTTTTTGTCTCAAATATCTGACTTTGCAGTGTTGTCATTGCAACACTGTTGAACAATTTGTTATCATATTAGGCACGCATCATCTACCATGTGTTTTGAATGTTTTCCTAAATTTTGAGTTTGATACAAGGAAATTTGTTAAAGTTATAAGGGAAATTGTGAACTTGTACTTTCTGTTACCACCAGGTGGCGCTGTTTCCAAATTTTACAGTTTTTGCTTAGGCATCTTTAGCAAAAGCCCATCATCTATCATCACAAGTTTGGTTAAGATCTGACCTTCAATCGCAAAGTTATAAGAGTTTGTTGTGTGTTGCGAAATACCAGACTTCCTATTGTTTGCCACCACCAGGAGGCGATGTTTTCAAAATTTACAGTTTTTGCATAGACATCTTTAGCAAGGACCCATCATCGATTGTCACTAGTTTGGTCAATATCTGACCTTCCATGGCAAAGTTATAAGAAATTGATGTGTGTTGCGAGGAATCGGGATTTTCGCCAACTTTGCTGCCCTTCTTCTTGTTCGCCGTGATACTTAATGAAAAGATTTTGATACCTTTGGATCCTCAACTTGTCCACAGTGACCTCACAAAGTTTGAAGGTGATCCCATTAAAGCTCTATGACAAGTGCGTTCACATACCATTGATGCGAAATGGCCAAAATCTGCAATACATTTACTTTAAATCCAAGATGGCGGCTTTCCTGTTAGTTTTAGAGCATAGGCTGCTTTGAATTTTTTGACCGTCCCGACCTAAGGAACGTGGGAGTACCAGGTTTAGTGCATGTACATTCAACGTGCTCCTCAGGAGGACAAGTTTTTGGGGTTATAAGAGTTTAGCCTTTTGTTGAGAAAAATATGAATGAACACCAACTTTGGCGCCCCCTATCTCGAAAACCATGCGACATTTTGAAAAACTTTTAATAACTTTAGATCCTCAACTTGTCCACAGTGACCTCACCTAGTTTGAAGGTG
>NW_025321507.1:0-40000 GCF_019176455.1 Solea senegalensis
CGCGTTAACCATATACGCTTTAACCGGATACGCCTAAACCATATACGCTTTAACCGTAAACATGTTAACCATATACGCTTTAACCATATACGCGTTAACCATATATGCTTTAACCATATACGCTTTGACCATATACGCTTTAACCATATACCCTTTAACCATATATGCTTTAACCATATACGCTTTAACCATATACACGTTAACCATATACGCTATAACCCTATACGCTTTAACCATATACGCTTTGACCATATACGCTTTAACCATATACACTTTAACCATATATGGTTTGACCATATATGCTTTAACCATACGCTCTTTCACCATATACGCTTTGACCATATACGTTTTAACCATATACACTTTAACCATATATGGTTTGACCATATATGCTTTAACCATATATATACACTTGGGCCACACGGTGGTGTGTGTGCGTGGGTTCTCTCCGGGTTCTCCGGCTTCCTCCCACAGTCCAAAAACATGCAATGTGGGGATTAGGTAAATTGGACACTCTAAATTGACCATAGGAGTGAGTGTGCGAGTGAATGGTTGTTTGTCTCTATCTGTTTGTGTGTGTGTGGCCCTGCGATGGACTGGCAAACTGTCCAGGGTGTACCCCGCCTATCGCCCGATGTAGCTGAGATTGGCACAGCACCCCCCGCGACCCTCTGGTGGAGGATAAAGCGGTTAGATGATGACTGACCATATACACTTTGACCATATACGCTCATATTCAAACATAAGGTCAGTAAGGAGTCTACAGTTCAGCTGACCCCAATTCCAAAACCCATCGGTCTTATCGTCTGGTAACGAATTAGCCTCTGGGGAGCAAGGGCCAATATTTAGGGGAGAGAGAGGGAGAGAGAGAGAGAGAGAGAGAGAGAGACTTCCATCATTAATCCACATGGCCTGACATTTGCTTTTATCCAGCCCTCTACAGACTAACACTGTGTCATGTCACGCATCACTTTCTCAACAGTGTCGTCAGGACTCTCACTGACAATGACACACATTCCCTTATTCTATAATTCTGACCAGAATCTTATGTCTAAGTCGTTAGAAGACTATAAATGTCCTCACAAAGATCATTTCTACACACACACACACACAGACACACACACTACACTGCTCTGCTGTTCCTTATAATTTACACACTTCCTCAAACCTGCAACGATTCCTGGTCACAGTGCGAGTATTTCCTGACAACCCGGCCCCGCCTCAGCACAGACTCAAATATGGACCGTACACACACATACATGGTGTTTGATTTGAATAATGCCATTGTATGCAACTCTGTAACTTTATACTTTAAGCACTTTTGTTGCAAAAACACAAACTTATGACCAATTTGTCTCAAACACAAAAATATATATGAGGATTAAAACAGGTTATTCATTGAACTGCTCGCCAGTATCACCAGAGGCATTTTTCCTTTGAACTTCTCTTTTGAAACTGTTAGAAAAATAACAAAAAACTCCAGAGGTCAAAGATTTGGAAGGTGCAAATAGATTTGTTAATATTTTGGATCCATGAGTTAAACTGAGTGTCTTCAGTGCAACAACTCTTTGTGGCGTATGGATTCGTATGATGAACTGAAGCATATGACATTGCACTTAGGCGAGTTTTACACGTCACATTAAGTGGACGAAGGCATACGCCACAAGAAAAGTGAAAAAAGACACAATAGTACAACTTTATTCTCATAATATATGGCCTTTAGTATCTCAATGTTAAGAATTTGTTTATCATAATAGTAGGACTTTAGTAATGCAACATTACACCGTTTTTTTCATGTAACATTACCACTTTATTCTTATAAGATTAGGACAATATTATTGTAATATTAAGATTTTATTCTCATAATGGTAGGACTTTATTATCTTAATATCACAACGTTATTATCATCATAATAATGAGTCTTTTTCTCATAATGGTAGGATTGGATTTTATTATCGTAATATTATGACTTTTAATAACAAGACGTCATTCTCAAAATGGTAGGACTTTATTATCTTAACATTATGACTTTATAATAGTGATATTAAGACTGGTTTTCTCATAATATTACAACGTTTTCTTCAGTGTGGGTGTAACAACACTTTATGTCTTTCCATTAGGTGAATTTCAAGGATCAATAACATTAATATTATTATTATTTTTTTATTAATAATAACAATAATAACAATAATAATAATAATAATAATGATATACATGTGTTCAGGAAATGTGTTCATCCACACAAAACTCCTCAAAATGCTTCTAAGCGCTGTAGTACATATGCCAGGCCTGTGTGTGGCACTGTTGCAGTGAAGAGAACACTGAGCATATGCCTGTGTCCAAGCGTTTGTTTAAATAAAATGTATTCAAAGTATCTATTTACGAGAAAAGTGAGTAAATAAAAGTTAGCATGAAGTGGAAATCTTCCCTACCCCTGCTTTAAAAGTCCCCGGTGCAGTATAAATGTCACAAAGACGACATGTTTTATATCTCACACCTGTTTCTGAAGGACTTCCTGCTAACTTTCCCCCTGAAACTCTGACAAATGTCCATCATCATCTTTCTTGGAATTACCCTGCACTCTTTTTTTTTTCTGTCCCTGATCACGTGGCTCATTGAGGTGTTTTCCAGCCAAACAAGTGTCACGAACATCATGTCACTCTTCTCTTTGCTTCTGTGGATCAACTGGTGTTTTCTTGCTGTAGCCACCAGAGGGGGTAAATAACAACAAAGTCCTAACAACAAACAAACGACTGAGCCCCGTGAATTTAACCCCGCAGCTGCTGAAACAACACAACAACACAACAACACAACAACATCATTAATATCACCACATACACAACTGCCCGCAGCCTCTACTCTTATTACTATTATTGTTGTTGTTTTTATTTGTTATTGTTGTTTCTGAAATGATAAGACTTACATTAGATGCTGTGTCTCATTTCCTGACTTTACCCACTGAGGGGGGAGGAGGGGGGAGGGGGGGGATCCGAGGACACGGAGCGAGAGAGAGATTGTAGAAGGAAGGCGAGATAGACACGAGAGAGAGAGAGAGAGATGCACAGAGTAAGGGGAGGAGGGGAGAACCAGGAGGGGGAGGCTCCTGATACCGAGACACGGAAAAGAGAGAGAGAGAGAGAGAGAGAGAGCTGGTGGAGAGAGGAAGAAGAAGCCCGGGGAGTGGGAGAAGAAGAAGAAGAAGACGGGGGGAATAAAGACTTGAAGACAGCGAGCGGAGGACAGAGGGAAGAGAGGAGAGGACAGTGTGCCCTCCCCCTCCCCCTGTCTGTCTGTCTGTCTGTGTGTCTCCTCTCCGGGCTGTCACAGCACATTTGGACTCCGACGGAGCGACACCGCGTCCAGTCCAGACCGCATGGGGTAACAGGTACGTCTCCGTGCGTCTCCGTGCGTCTGCCGCCGCTGTCACTTCCTCGTCTGCGCTGCCTCAACAAGCTGTTCCTATATGGATATATATATCTATATATATATATATATATAGATATATATATCTATATATCTATATAGATATACACGTATACGTGTGTGTGTGTAGGTGTGTATGGTTAATATGTGTGTTGATAGTTGTGTGGTCGCACAGGTTTGGAGACGCGACACAAACGCAACTCTTGCGCTGACCACCTACTATATTAACTATTATATAAAAGGCCTTTCTGTTTCTTTCTTTCACAATTTAAAATAAAATAAAATAAAATAAAATATATATATATATTCATATGTATATATATTTATATATATACATATAAATATATATATATATGTATATAGATGTGTATGTATATATTGTATTTAATAATGACGGGCGCGTGAACGGCTCTGATAACAAAACACTAGTACAGAGTGAAAGTCAGTGGTGAACCTGCACACTGTGACAGCCGCTTGTTGATGTTTGGTGAAGGAACTGTCACTGTTCACACACACACACACACACACACACGCACACACACACACACACACACAGCTTCAGTTCATATCTACTTTATAATAAGTCTGAACAAGTGCTTTTACACCATGGAAACTAAGATTTGACAGCTTCCAGAGATAGTTTGTAAACAGTGAAGGAATTATTTTTTTATATTATTAGTATTACTATTATTATTATTATTGTTATTATTATTGTTATAATTATTGTTATAATTAGTATTATTATTATTATCATTGTCATTATCATTATTATGATCATTATTATTATTATTATCATCATTATTATTTATTTATTTATTATTATCTTGTACATTCTCTCTCTGAAAAGTCGTTATATGTTGTGTAGATGATCATTGTTGCCTTGTCTACTTTTGCGTGTGTATTATTTTGTATTTCTCTGCTTTTCAAATGACTGACTCTGGAAGTTTTGAACAAGAATTCTCTTGTGGTCGGACAGTCAGTTCATGCACAAATCAACATTCAGTGTATTATATCTACATGTTTCCTTAACTTCTTTCGGACATACTGTACCTTGCACTGTGTCCTCAGGGTTAGTGTCACTATTGTTATTATTATCCTTATTATTATTTGTAGTTTATTATTTCAGTGCATTGGTCCAGAGATCCTGGTGAAATGTGTCACATTTTGAAGCATGTCCACCTCTTTGTAGATTTTCTGTTGTGTTTTTGTGTGATTGTGTTGTCATGTTCACACACAGGCTTCACACAGCTGATGATGCTGCTGCTGCGTGTGGCACAATATTCAGGCAGAGGCGAAGATTCAATATGAAAGCAAGAACAATATGAGGGTTTAAACCCTCCTCCTCCTCCTCCGTCTTTCCTTCTCCTCCCCTTGTTTAACCTCCAGAAGGGGGAACTCTCCAGCTGGATATTTGTGCTGCGTCAACACCCAGCCCTCGAGTACTACCAGACAAGACGGGGGGTGGTAGTGATAGTGTGTGTGTGTGTCTGTGTGTGTGTGTGTGTGTGTGTGTGTGGAGGTACCGCTGATCACATCTGATGCTGCGTTGAGAGTTGAAAAGTGTGGCGTCAAGTGTTCCCTGTTTGCTGGCGTGACTGGAGCTGAACGCGTCTTCTCTCCTTCTCTGCTGCTCCTTTTTCTGTTTCCAGCATGTGTGTGTGTGTGTGTGTGTGTGTGTGTGTCTGCCCTCTCTCACCGGTCAGTTTCGTCCTCCATTTTCCGCGATGCTGCTCACCGTGTCTCCTTGTGTGTGTGTGTGTGTGTGTGTGTGTGTACATGCACACTGTGTGCCTGGCTGTCAGGTGACATGAGATCTTCACCTGTGTTCCTTCCTGTGTGTGTCCCTCGCGCTCTCCCTGCACTGAAGTTTGATTTTTCTGAACTCTTGGAGAATATCTGTCATTATGACACCTTGTATTTGATGGTCACCGTGTGACGTTAAAGCTGATGAGAGAGGAGGAAACCAACACTGTTGGAAGCAAATGAAAGCAGAGACAGCACTTAAATAGCAGAAATGTCCACCGAGGCTGCTCTGCTTCTGTACACAGGTTAACAACTTTCTGAAAAACAAGTTCCTGAATCCAGATCTGTATCTGAATCACTACCAAATATGTTTTTTTTCAATTTCCTGCTTGGGCTATAACCTTCAACTCCTGAATATTTCATTCATTTTTGTGCACGGACACAAACGTAAGCCTCGACCACGACCATGTGCACGAGCTGCTATAAAAATGTACGGCTTTCTTATTTGCTGTTGTTTAAAAGTCTCTTAATTTGACATTAACACTACTTTTAATTTAAAAATACATTTGTGTTGCTCTGCATGTGCCTGCCCATACACGCTACTCTGGGTCTGTTTAAGTGGAATCTGAAAATGTCGTCTTTCGTGTGAGTTTTACAGACAAAGTGAAGGTTGTGGATTAGGGGTGACTGTGACTGGAAGGTTGTGGGTTTGATTCCTGGCTCTGCTAGTCTACATGTTACAGAAGTGTAATGCTGCCACCCATACCTGGTTATAACGAGCGTTTACATTGCGTCACAAAATGTCAGTAAAGAGTTTAGCTGCTGTTATCCGGACCCTTTTTGTGATTCATATTCTTTTTGTCACGCCTGTGATTTAATTTGGACGCGTGTGTCTCTGCATGCTTTCTGATATGGAGCTGAGTGCTGCATCCATGGACAGCTTGTTAGAGCTAAGCATTCTGCTCTGTTTGACATCGGCTAACTGGATCTTTGGGATTAGGGGACCATCCAGTGATTTTTCCAAATTGTCTTAGGTCTCATTGGATTTGTATGGTTGTTTTGTCCTTCCAAGTCCAGAGTTAAGGGTTGGCACTTAATATGATAAACCTCTAAGTCTTTGACTGCGTAATTCAGTTACTGCAGGCTTGTGTGTGTTTGCTCACCGTCCGTGCACTTGTAATGCCGAGCTATGGCCGTGGCTGTGTAACATGTGCTGTACATGCAGCTTTGTACGAGATAAAACACAAAAGCAAGTAAAAAACAGAGGAACCTACTCTGACTCTATTCTGCTCTGTAACCTCCGACTGAAAGCCCTTCTCGAGCTGCTCTGGTTGAAGATGCATTCACGTCTAACGGGGCAGCAATCAAACTGCTTAAATAAATTAAATCTCATTTATTTAAGTGCGCACCGCGTTGCTAGTTCCGACGATTCTTCAAAGTTTGGAAAATCAAATATGAATTGTCTAACAATTGTGTGAACTTTCATGTAAGAGTCGCAACTCTATGTTTGTGACTACTATAGCTGCACATAGAGACAAGAAGAATGTGAGCTATTATAATAGTAGTTAATGTTTTAACACATTTGGTTAAAACATTGTTGTTTTTTTGCTGTAATGGTGTTATTAAAGGAACACTTCAGTGATTTGTATTCCTAGAATAGTTGTAGTATTTTTGAATAATCGTGCTTCCCTCACTCACTTTCTCCTGAGTCGAGAAATATCTTCTTCTCTGTTTTGTGAGATGCATCCTTGGCATTTCTTGGTCCGGGGCTGGATGTTAGACACGCCCACAGGGACCTCATTCCCAGAATGTAAACACGTTTTCGCTAACAGTTACGCTAACTGGCTCTGGCCAGTGAGGAGCCTGAGCCTGAGCCTGAGCCTGAGCCAGAGCCTGAGCCAGAGCCTGAGCCTGAGCAAGAGCCAGAGCCAGAGCCAGAGCCTGAGCCTGAGCCTGAGCCTGAGCCAGAGCCAGAGCCCGAGCCCGAGCCCGAGCCAGAGCCTGAGCCTGAGCCTGAATCTCAGTTCGTTGACATTTATGCTACTGTAAGCACAGATAATTAGCATCGCTAACGTTGTGCTCGTTGTTCTGTAGACAGTAATATCACTTAATAACAAATAACATCTTTCCAGCGGTGAAGTATTCCTTTGTTCTGAGTATCGGCAAGTACTCAAAGTAATCATACTTGTACTGGAAGTATAAAATCATGTTGTGTACTTGTAGGCGGCGTGGTCCTTTGAGAGGGAGTAGCATTATCATCTAAGAGCAGTGAACATCAGTGTGGGTGTGTGTGTGTGTGTGTGTGTCTACACCTTCTCCATCTGGATGCTCAGCAGGGAGAACATGATCCAGACCAAGAGAGAAGGGGAGGGGTTTGGGGAGGGGTTTCAGCAAATCGCTGAAAATGGAAAGAACATATTAGCTGTGTGTGTGTGTGTGTGTGTGTGTTGAAGCTTGTGTCGTCGCTCATGAATGGACTTACTTCAGAGTGACTTACAAGTTTGTTCTCAGTTATGAAGTTTGTGTTAGTTGCAGGTGTGAGAAAGTGAGTGGAGTCTGGAGCGTGTGACACGTACACTTCTGCTGTGTTTGTGTCTGTATTGTGTGTGTGTGTGTGTGTGTGTGTGTGCCTGCTGGTGTGTAGGTGGTGCTTAACGATCCCTCGCATGTTGTGGGCTGATCTGCGTGGTAACGGGTTTAGTCGGCATCAACTTGTGCTAACCCTGGGGAAATGGTGCACTGGCCTCTCACACACACACACACACACAGAGCACACAACAGTGACGTTTATTTGAAATAAATCAAACAAGCGCTCTGATTATTCTTAAATGTGAATATTATAACAAAGTTATCACTCAAACTGAATCATTGTGGTTTGTGGACAAATCAAGACATTGGAGAACATCGTCATCTGGAACAAAGGATTCATCATTTAATGGAGAAAATAACTAACACATGATGTCACTATTGATTCATCTATTATTAGTAGTTTCCTTAAATTCAACAGAGAACAAATATTAATATCCCCAAACCTCAAAAAACGAGTGTTAATTTAGTGAGTGATTAATCAGTGTTCATTTAGTGATTAATCAGTGTTCATTTAGTGATTAATCAGTGTTCATTTAGTGCAGTGTTCATTTAGTGATTAATCAGTGTTCATTTAGTGATTAGTCAGTGTTCATTGAGTGATTTATCAGTGTTCATTTAGTGATTAATCAGAGTTCATTGAGTGAGTGATTTTTCAGTGTTCATTGAGTGATTGATCAGTGTTCATTTAGTGATTTTAGTGAGTGATTAATCAGTCCTCATTTAGTGATTAATCAGTGTTCATTGAGTGATTAATCAGTGTTCATTTAGTGATAATCAGTGTTCATTGAGTGATTAATCAGTGTTCATTGATTAATCAGTGTTCATTGAGTGATTAATCGTGTTCATTGAGTGAGTGATTTTTCAGTGTTCATTGAGTGATTAATCAGTTTTCATTGAGTGATTAATCAGTGTTCATTGAGTGATTTATCAGTGTTCATTGAGTGAGTGATTTTTCAGTGTTCATTGAGTGATTAATCAGTGTTCATTGAGTGATTAATCAGTGTTCATTGAGTGATTAATCATCGAGTGATTAATCAGTTCATTTAGTGATTAATCAGTGGATTATCAGTGTTTGGAGTGATTAATCAGTGTTATTTAGTGATGTGTTTGATTGATTAATCAGTGTTCGAGTGATTAATCAGTGTTCATTGAGTGATTAATCAGTGTTCATTTAGTGATTAATCAGTGTTCGTTGAGTGATTTTTCAGTGTTCATTGAGTGATTAAAGTCATTTAGTGATTAATCAGTGTTCGTTGAGTGAGTGATTTTCTGTGATTAATCAGTTTTGATTAATCATGAGTGATTAATCAGTGTTCATTGAGTGATTAATCATTGAGTGATTAATCGTTCAGTGATTGTTCATTGAGTGATTTTTCAGTGTTCATTGAGTGATTAATCAGTGTTCATTTAGTGATTAATCAATCGTGAGTGAGTGATTTTTCAGTGTTCGAGTGATTAATCATCATTGAGTGATTTCATGAGTGAGTGATTAATCAGTGTTCATTGAGTGATTAATCGTGATTGTTCCATCAGTGTTCATTGAGTGATTAATCAGTGTTTGATTCATTGAGTGATTAAGTGTTCATTGAGTGATTAATCAGTGTTCATTGAGTGATTAATCAGTGTTCATTGAGTGATTAATCAGTGTTCATTGAGTGAGTGATTAATCAGTGTTCATTGAGTGATTAATCAGTGTTCATTGAGTGATTAATCAGTGTTCATTGAGTGATTAATCACATTGATTAATTGTTTAGTGTGAGTGATTAATCGTTTTCATTGAGTGATTAATCATTGAGATTAATCAGTGTTCATTGATTAATCGATTAATCAGTGTTCATTGAGTGATTTTTTTGAGTGATTAATCAGTGTTGATTAATCAGTGTTGATTTTCAGTGTTGAGTGATTTTTCAGTGTTCATTGAGTGATTAATCAGTGTTCGTTTAGTGAGTGATTAATCAGTCTTCATTGAGTGATTTTTCAGTGTTCATTGAGTGATTAATCAGTGTCCTGTAAGATTTAAGGCGTTTCAATGTGAATATTTTGCTCCACTGTAACAGTAAACAGAACACCCGTGCTCTGATGGATTGGTTTTAAAAAAAGTCGGAAACTGATTTAATAATCGATTAATCGCTGCAGCCCTCAACTATACTTCATTCTGCAGTAACACAGGGGGAAAAACACAAAGGCTTCTCAAGGAAACATTTATCTCCAGTTCACAATGTTATCCTCCACTCGTGTCTCTCTCCCTCTCTCCCTCTCTCCCCCCTCGGAGCTCACTTGTTAATGGGAACACCTGTTAGGCTCGCACAGTGCAAAATGAAGCGTTTACACTGGCGTGTACATATCTGACATGACGCAGCGTGTTGTGTCTCTCCAGAGTTGTTCTTGTTTCTGTCTGTCATGTTGTGAACATTATCATTCTCACATCTGATTCCGTGTGAAGAAGCTTGTTTGGCACACAGTCATCCATGGATCCATCCTCCCATCCCCCTGCAATCCTGAATACAGGTGTTCCTTATCCCCATGGGGGTTACATGGATGCTGTGGGGGATGTGTGTGTGTGTGTGTGTGTGTGTCACAGCTGAGTTTAAGCCATGCTTGTCTTTCCACTTGTTCCATGTTAATATTTGTCCCATAGTAGAGCTGTAACTAACCATTATATTTATGATCGTTCTCGATGAATCGATTTGTATCGATATCAGCTGTTTGGTCCACAAAATGTCACCAAATGTTTCCCAAACCTGGAAATGATGATGTTCTCAAATGTCTTGAAATCTCAAAACTTGTTTTAATTCTTTAAAAAAAACACTCAAACTGATCAAGTGATGATCAAAAATAGTTGACAATTAGTAGTCGATTAATAATCGATGAATCATGTAATGGTTCCATCCACAGTTGTCAAGGAAAGCAATAAAAACATTGGAAAACGTGGAAGAACATTTACAGTCATCAATGAAATTGTTGCTCAAAATAAACGTTTATTATTGTGAACACATGATGTGCAGTCTTATAATACACAATGATTATTAGCGTCATACGTTATCATGTAGCATTTATGACGTTGTCAATCATCAGCATGTCCTGTTCTCTAAAGAAGTGGTCACCAACTGGCGGCCAGTGGGCCAAAACTGGACCGCCAGCATTAACTGATTCATTTTAAACATTTACATTTTTTTTTTGTTTCCAAAAGTCATGCAGAAGTTAGATAAAAGGTTCGTATAAAGATCCACTTTTTAAAGACTGATAGTAATCATATTTATTATACTGAATACATTTGTGAAATACAGTAAATGAAATGATGGACTGGTGAACTGTGCAGGGTGTGACCCGCCTATCCCCCTGTGATTGGCACAGCTTTCCCTGTGACCCTCATGTGGAGGCTAAAGCGGTAGAAGATGGATGGATGAAATTTTATTTGAAGCCTTATTTGTGTTCCAGCAGAATTTGACCATATTTACAAGCAATTCCATTCTGAAAATATCCTTCATTTAACATTAAAAAGAAATAAAGCAGGTATTATATGAAATTAAAAGTAGTAACTGTATGTTACGCATGTAATTAAATGCATTGAATGTGTTATGCATTAAAACCTGTGTAATGAACGAGAAATCATTCATTGTGATTTGATTTCTATAATGATATATCAATAGAAAGTGATATATAATAAGCCCTGACCAGTATCAGTATCCCTTGTCCCTTCATTTGAAAGCATTGGGAACATTAAGCACAAAAATCACATGAAATCACATTGTATCAGCTACAGATTCGACTCTAAAGTGTTTGAGTAGCGAAAAAGGAGAAGTGTCGTTTTAGTTTGAAAACTGTGTGGCAGCATTTTTGCCTGGACATGAAGATGTTTGAAAATGACGGTGTGGTTAACTGTCAGTGATTCTGCATACTGCAGCTTTAATGTCAAACGTTTTCAAATCAAAACATTTGGAAAAACCTAGAAAACTCAACGACATACACTAAGTTTGTTCAAACTTAAGTAATTTTCAAAACTTGACTTTATGTAGGTGTTTGTAGTATTTAATTTCTTTTTTATAGTGTTGAGTGTACGCAGATGTATGAAGCGTGTGGTGCTCAGGACAGAGAGACTGATTGTTTTTCTACTGCATTTCTCACCTCTTTACTCCATCTTTTGAGTCTATTAAGAACTTTGAGATTTCGACATGGACAGAAAATGTCTTTGTTGGAGTCTGGTTTCTTCACACTGCTGAAAGCTCTGGATAAGTATAGTTGTTAGTTGTTATTTTCCCTTTGAAATAGTTTGTCTTTTGTACGCACAGTGTGAGTATTTGATGAGAAATTGAGTGGCTTTGAGCAAATACATCTTTAGAAACTGTCAACTAGCCCCAGGCTTCGGCTGCTGAGTGATTTCCATATCAAAGCTCAGGTGATCGGGAGAGCGAGAGACAGGAGGCAGGGGGGAGAGGGAAAGTGAAGGAGAGAGAGAGAGTGGGGAGACGGAGGGTGATGAAACAGACATCCACTCCACAAGAGTTTCAGCTGGTTTTAGTCTGCGCGCTACAGTTTAGTCTGTGTGTGTCAGCGCTGTCTGCCTCAATCTAAACCCCTGCATTAAAAAAACACACACACAGGAGGAACAGTTGGAACACACACACACACATCATGTCTCGAGCTAATAGCATGTAACGTCTGACCCACACGCTTCTGCCAACGTTTGGATCCCTGTTTAATATTATTACTGAGGCATAAAACCATCGTTTTCCCTGGAAACATTTCCCTTTTTTTAGCTATAACATATCAGATCTGACCTTAGATGTCGACTCTCTAATTAATGGAGTTTGCAGCTTTCAAAGGTGTGTGTGTGTGTGTGTGTGTGTGTGTGTGTGTGTTTTAAAGACGAACATTATCCCGCTTTGTCGAGTTTTCACAATGCAGGCGTGGACTGTGGCGAGAGTGCTAAAGTGCCGCTAACAAGGCCTGTTTAACATTCTCTCCCCTGCTCAACACACAATTATTCCACTTGGTTGCCATTAACATGTACAGTAGAACTGGGCTTTTAATTGGCTTGATATGACTAATGCCAGATCAACTTGGATTTGCTAATTAGTTTTTGCTTTAAAAGTGCCATCAGGACATGAAATATTCATTGATGTGAGGTGGAGCAGCGACTGTGGGTGGTATTAGATGGATATTAGAGGCTGGCTGAGCCAACCTCGCGTTGGCCTGTTGTGGTTGGTTATTCATACTTTTGGGTGAGGTGTTGGTGTTGTTTTATTTTTTATTTTTTTGCTCATAATTTTCAAACACCCACACATGCAAACACATACACAAAGCCACACATTCATCCCACACGCACACACACACACACACACACACACACACACACACACACACACCACCTCCATTCTCAGCATCACAAGGCCACTTCTTTCCTTTCTCTCCCCCACCATTATTTTCACCTCCCTTTTTTAAATCTCCTCCCCCACCGTCCTCTCCGTGCCCTCTCTCCTCCCTGTCCCAGCTGTATCTCCCTTATTCTCCTCCACCTTCTCCTTTCCTGTTCTCCCTCCCACTCCTTAATCTTCCACCTCTCCTCCTCCTCCACCCCCTTCTCTGCTGTAAGTGGGCCAGGTGCCTCCTGTGGCCTCCCCTACTCCATTTCTCATTTTTACCCTTCCCCTACTCCCTTTCTCATTTTTACCCTCTCCCTGTTCCGGTTCTCCTTTTATCCTTCCCTGTGACCCTTTAGCTTATATTTATACATACAGTTAACGCAACAGTTAGCAGCGGTGGACGTAGACTCCACTCGTTCTGCTCCAACCACAAATATTTAAACCCACGTTAGACTAACTTCACTCTGCGCAGTTTGCAGGTGGTTCATGGGGGTTAGTGTTACAGTAATACATATTGTATATATATATACACATATTTATGTGTATATATATATATATATATATCCTCTACATACTTGACACCTGTAGAGGATGTTTTTTTTTCTTCATACACATGTTCTGGACGTGTTCTGGTGAAACAGATCTAATGGTGGCCTCAGTCTTCTGCACAGTACTGTATGTTAGGACTTAAACAGCAGATCCTTGTTGTGTGTGTGCGTGTGCGTGTGTGTGTGTGTGTGTGTGCGTGTGTGCGTGTGTGTGTGTGCATGTGTGGATTCTCTTTATGAACTAGAGATGTGAGTCCTGGTCTCTGAGTGACAACAGAAGTGGGTAAGTTCACATCCGCTTTTCAGTGGCGGGTGAGACGCAGACTCCCCTGTTCACCCCCCCAACAGTTGTCTCACTCCCAGTGTTGCGTTTTCTTCTTCTCTTATGCACTATGATCAGACGACCCCCACACACACACACACACACACACACTTTCTTTTTTATTCTCCTCTTTTTCACTCGTTGTCGTTTTCTTTGTCTCTTGGGTGGCTCTTCCTTTTCACTCTCTCACTCTCTCTCTCTCAATATTTCACCCCCTCACCACCCCCCAGGTTGTTTTTTTACGTGTGTGTGCACTGGTGTGTCTTATGGGGCGGACCTGATACTGGCGCTGTCTCACAATGTGGGAATGTGTGACTTCTTCTTTAAAATTAGGTTTCTAAGGTGGGTGTTGTCCTTAGTGATGGTGTGTGTTCATGATAGTCCACACACACACACACACACACACAGGTTGTGTGCATTCATTTTCACTTCCCTCCGTGGCTGTAGGGGCCGCCTGAGAGCTATGGCGACGATTAATGTAAGTCAGCAGGTGACAGTCACATGTCAAACTGCATCGAGCGTGAGTGAGACAGAGGGAGACTCAGGACAAGTGAAAATCCAGGTGAGGACATTTATCTGAGGACAGAATCCTTGTTTCAGACTTTTTCTCCCTTAACTTAAATCTTGATCTAAGTTTTTCACATGAATCGTAACAGGATGACTTAAAGATTCTAGACTCTTAAATACCACCGTTGTCTTATTATAATATCATAATCTCGAATATTCTGATCGTGAAATAATGAATAATGTAGTTTTGACAATTTGTCGTCTTTTATTTTTGCCTTTTATAATTTTTCTATGATATTTTTACTTTTGCTTTAATATTTATTTGTTTCTGCTCTTGTTTTGCACACGTGTGTGTGTGTGTGTGTGTGTGTGTGTGTGTGTGTGTGTGTGTAAGCTACACCTCATTCTGAATCTGAACTTCACCCATTTATATTATTATTCTGTTTTTTGTTTTTTTTACTTTTTATTTAGACATTTTAATCATTTTACATAACACATAACATTTCCTGACATCTGACAAACCAATGACAGACACTGTAGGATACAATAAAAATAAAATAAAATAAAATAAGAATAGTTAAATATTAATAAAAGTGACAGGCAGAGGAGTAAATAATAGTGTAATTTAGTACTCTCTCACATCAGACCTAATACTAAACCACCTCTTCTAAAAAGAAGAGTCACTCATGCATGTTTCCAACAGGTCATGTCTTTAAGAACAATACAAATGTTCTTTGACATGTTTTAAAAACAAAGATCGCGAATCAAATTGGAATAAATGTTGAAAATGAACAGCATTGCGATGTCTTTTCCTGCTGGACACACGTCGTCCACGCCGCTGCAGCACGACAGCGCCCTAAAGGCTTAATAACGTCTTATTCTCTTTTAGTAAACAATGACTGAGTGTGAACACTTGCTTTCAGTCTCACGTCCACCTCGTCTTCAGTGTGACACAATAAATCCTTGCTTTTCATCATTGTTGATTCTCATCAGTGGAACTGAAGGGCAATAATAGCGATATTATGAATAAATGGTGACATGAGATTAGATCTGATCCTTATGTTGTGATAATCTGCACTGATAATCATCACTTTGAGTGCCACTGGTACCACTGTTAGAACTTAGTGAGGAGGTGGAGCTCGGTGGAGGGTCACGCCCCCTCAGCACTGATGCAGCATACAGATCAGTGTGTGTGGTGTGTTCCATCCTAAAGTCTCATAGACAGAAACTCTGCAGCTTCAATGCTACTTTGCTTATTTGTTCCACACGTCTCCTCCTCCTCCTCCTCCTCCTCCTCCTCCTCCTCTAACTACCTCTCTGCTTTCAAACCATTCACTGTCTCTTTTCTGACTCCAAAATGTGAGTCTCTCTATATTTAGATGCTCCTTTCCTCTCCCCTTGATTCCTCTCCCTTTATCTCACCTCTTCTTTCCCCTCCTCCTCCTCCTCCTCCTCCTCCTCCTCGCGCTGTTGAAGGACAGCTTCGCAGAAGCTCTCTGAGATTTATCGGCCTTGTATTGTCACTGTGTTTATTTTATCAGCTTGATGAGTGACAATGCTGCCTCGGGCTATTATACACACATTTGCTGTATGGAAATGGCCGCGCTGCTCAGCTGTTGATGTTACTTATGATTGGATGTTGCATGTTGAGGGCAAAGTTAGTGCATGTTTTTCCTGTTTGTGTGCTCTGGAGTGTTTGTGAATGTGATTATCTCTCTTAATATTTGCACAGGGGGATGGAGGGCGTGCCTGTTGAACTTGTCGAGCTGAAGTACACACTTACGCTGCGGCGTCTTCTTTTTCTTTTTTCGCTGCCCTCTTTGCATGAGCTCATTGTCAGCCGTGGCCCGGTGTGGATTTGTGAAAGATGCCTGTTTGTTGTCTGACAGTTACCCTCACACACACACACACACACACACACACACACACAGAGGACACCCGCCTCGGGACCACCAGCGGTGAGTCACTGGTTCAGTCGTCCACATTCAGAAACCACACATTTACACATCCACACTTGTGTTCATGTGTTCATTGTTGTACCACATGTTCATTTCTTTGACGTTCCCAGGTACCCCTTTGTTTCATTTCCTCCTCACTGCTTGTGTGTGTGTGTGTGTGTGTGTGTCTGAGACCTTCAGTGGCTGCAGTCAACGATACTGTGACAGCTGTCGTGCTTTTTTTCAAAGTGAAAGGTTTTGTGTCAAGAACCTTGAAAGGATCTGTACAGACACACACACACACACACACACACACACACAGTCTGATTTCCATGGCTTCAGAGGACATTACATTGAGTTGCATTCATTTCCTGGAGACTCACGCTCTCTTGAACCATATTTTAACTGCTGTAGAACGTGAGTAATACATGGGACAAACACTGCTTCAAGATGCATTCAAGGAACCTCTTAAAACATGGAGTGACGTCCCCCCGAGTTCACTGCGTTTTGGTTCAGAAGTGAGAAGCATGAATGTATCCTGGGTTAGCCACTGTTAGCGATACCATGTCTGCGGTTCAAAAGTAAACAGTCGTATGTGAGCGAGGTTCACGATGTACAAATATATGAACCCAAAATACAAGCTTATATTTCAAATTTGAAACTTTGAGTTGATTTAAAAGCTTTTAATTGTGCTTTAAACAATTCCACACTGTTCAACAATACTATAGCAAGAAAAACAAAAGAATATTTATTAATACAAGTTCCAAGACTATCTCCATCACTCGGTTGTATAAACGCCCTCTGCAGAGCATGCAGTGCAGGGACGTGCATCTGTTTGTGCCTATGGGGCTCAGCACTGCCCCCTATCAGTGCGGCACGGTACTTTCTGCCTCACTGTGTAGTACATGCACCAGTCAGTGTGTGTGGCACAGCTCATCACTGCCTCACGTCACTGTTAACGTGTCATTTCAGCCATTTTGACCAGAGAAATGTTGAACATTTATATAACAGTCAGGTTTCTCTTGTCTCTGTTAGTATTTCACTTGTCATGATGAGAGCACACGTCACTCTGTGTATGACTGAAGTGCAGTGTTTGTAAAGTGGCAGCTGAGTTCACGAACGCCCCCCGAACTTAGAAAATGGGATTAAAAATGGAACGCACCGAACGCACAACTGATGTGATGTATACCACATACACACAGCTGAATATCTGAGATCTGTGTTTGGAGATTGATAACTTTTATTTTCTTTCCTCAGTCGTTTCCTCTTTCCTTTATCGTCGGCATCGATCATGTTTGTGTGCATTCTGTGTTTTAGAAAAGGAAAAAGAGCTGAAGGTTGTGTTTCTGTGGACACTGCTAAATGCTCTGTGTTTATAAAGGGCTTTTCTAGACGCGATGTCCACTCATCGCTGCTTGAAACTTCAGCGTTTGCCATTCTCTCAGCGCCCTTACACACGTTTAGGAGAATCCACTAAGGTTTCGGCTTTTTATCGACATGGTACAGACGTCTTTGGGAAAATGATGATAGTCCAACCTCTCTTTATATTTCTGGTTAGTGTTTGTTTGCATTATTTGAAAGCACACAGCGCACAAGCGTAGGCCACATCCACGCACAAACCAAAATGATCTTTTTCTTTGCAGGCGCTTCTGTGTGGACGCAGATATTTCCTGGAGCCATGTCGTCTTTTTGGGGAACGCTGTAGTACATATGCCAGGACCGTACCAACAAACAGAAAAGAAGATGTCGTACACAGAATAAACAAAGTCAGGGGAAAGAAAGGCAAATAAGGTGTGTAGATGTCTTTGTAATCCCTGAGCGCAGACCTCCCTCACATAATCCCAGGCAGGTTTTCATGCCGTCCTCCTGCTTCATTGTCTCTTTCCACCAAAACAAGAGAGTTTGGTGCTACAGGGATCAAGCTGTTGCACGGTGCTCGCCTCTGTCCACGTGCGTCACCAAAATAATTCTCCCTCTCTGGGGTCACCACAGTGGCTCACCTGCTCAGTGATCCACGTATTTGATCTGGCAGAAATCTTATGCCTGACGTAAACCCTCCCATTTGTGGAGCTTGGGACCAGCACAGGAGGACACTGGAATGTGGTACCTTGCTCAGCCCTTGACATGTTGGGATTGGAACCCCGTCTACATCTGCACGCTGTGCATGCAGGAGGACTTGAAAGTGACACATCTCGTAGCTCTGGGGGAATTCAAGACAATTATAAAAGACAGAGAAATAAGCTCAATAGGTTGTTGTGATTGCACCGTGTAATCATGTTAATCCCACTGTTGTTGTGCTGCAGTGTGTGAGCGTACTTTACTCGTGTGTGTTTGCAGTAACATTCTGTGCTTTCTGTGAGTCTAGATTTTGGCCATTGTCACATGACTCCACCCTCCACCACTAACATTGCTAAAATCAATCACCTCCGGTGCATTCACCTCTCTGTGCCGTGCAGGTATATGTTTGTCTCACATCTGAGTAATTCAGTATTTGGTTATTCAGAGTAGCTCGGAGATGACGGATGATTCAAAAAGTAAAACTTAGTAACGAACAATCCTCTTCTCCCATAATTTAGTCATCAATCAAACACGTGTCTTCTTTTATGAAGGCGATGCATCACATCCACGTCCACGGTCTGTCTGTACACGTGCTCTAAGCTTTGATGGATGAACTGAAGATTCCTCTGCTGCTTATTTGAGGTTTGACTGACAGTTCTTCGCTTACACAGAGTTCATCGGGGCTCCTCCCCTGTTTACATAGGTGGCTGGTCGACTTCTCTGCTAACAGCAACACCTGTTAAACAAAAGACTCCCTGTCTCACCCCCTCCCCCCACCTCACCTGAGACATTCTCCCATCCTTTATTTCCAGCTGCTGCTCCTCTGTCAGTGTTTTACAGTCTTCTCCTCTGCACTCACAGTGGTAATGAGATGTTTCATTATTTGGATTTCACAGCTTTTAATAGAGAGAGAATTTAGGCTAAGCCCTGGGTCGTCAGTCAGGGAGTTACCATAGGAGACGTAGCAGGCTGAGGGACAGAGAGACACGTGTCTCACAGGATGCTGGAGAAACAGGGAAATGAGCAGCATTTATCATTTATCCATCGTTTTATTCAGTCCTTCCTATGAGAGAAACTCATGTTGACGCTGACATTAAGTCGCAACTTTTTCTAGTCACTGGCAGATAATCCCAGACCATCCTTACGATGGCCGCCGGATTTCCACAAGATCACTCTCGGCTTAACACCTGTGTGAGTGAAGGTGAGAGGACGAGGTGAGTGGACAGAGTCTGTGTGCTGACGCTGCTCTGTCACGGGAATATTTGCTTTAAAGCAGAGTCGTTAGGAGGTGTTCACATGCAGAGGTTGGTTTTTGAGGCAGGGGGTGCAGGGTAGAGCTGAAGGGGCGGGATGAGGGCGGGGGAGGGACATTGTACTAAGTCTCTCTAAGCCTCCTGGATCCTCTTTGGTCCCTCTCCACATGACACGGCTGTCCTTCTTTCAGCCAGTCTCTCGTCCACATTGGTTTCCTTTTGGATGGCAGCCAGAGAAGCAGACAGTGGATACAGGACAGAGCGGCGAGCTAAAGGTGCTGCTGGAGTGAAGGTGAACAGATGTGATTAAAGAAGCTGAACATGAATGAGGGACAAACTCTATTTCTGACAGATAACAAAGGACAAAGCGGCCTAATAGCATTGTTGCATTATTTTATTTCTCCTAATTGCAGTAGGCCTGCATGTGTGTGTGTGTGTGTGTGTGTGTGTGTGTGATGGGCTGCCTCCCTGGCTTGTCCCGGAAGGCTGCCAGCTCCGTTGGATTGGGGATTAACCCCAGGATAATGGCCTTGATGCCCAGTTAAGTGGAAGCAAAGCTGTTTAAAAAATATTGGCTTTTGGAGTCATTCTCGCTCCTCTTCCTGTCTCCGTCTCCTTCTATCTTTGCTGCCTTTGCTGTGTGTGTGTGTGTGTGTGTGTGTGTGTGTGTCCCTTTTTAAAGGTCCACACACACACACAGAAAACAGGTTTAAGACAATCCACACAAGTCGTTGAAATGTCGTTCAAAACATCCACATCCACACAAAACCGGTGTTTTTTTGAAAAACAGGTGCACGACCGATATGCTGCTCTGGGAAAACCATAATGTCACAATCTCGTTGCTGTCGCTATCTTTGTCGTTGACATCTTAGTCTTCTTGTGTTTGGAGATTGATAACTTTTATTTTCTTTCCTTAGTCGCCCTCAGATTTTCACATCACACTTTATCATTCGCATCCATCATGTTTGTGTGCGTTTGTGTGCATGTGTGTGTGTGTGTGTGTGTTTTAGAAAAGAGCTGAAGGTTGTGTTTCTGTGGAGATAAAGTTCCTTTTTCCTCGATTGACTTTAAATATCGCTTCATATCAACATAACTTCATCCAGTGTTCACATGAATGAAACATTTACAAACTGGAAAATAATATTTCAATGAAGTTAAATGTTAATTACTAGTTTAATTTAAGTTACTAATATGGAACATGAGTTTCATTTTGGCATAATCATTTTAATTAGTATTTTCTTTCTCTAATTATGGTGGGAAATGCATTTTCAAACAAACCAACTCTTCATTTTCTATCTTCTTTGTTTTGAAAAGTAAACCATTTTATGCCGACCTATCACTCTCTATGCAACAAAAACAAATGTTGCCAAACTGATAAAAAAAAATCTTGTATCTGAGAATCGGCGATACTTTCTGCAAACTGAAGTCTCCTCCTCCGTCCTTCACACGTTCATTCACTGCATCGTCCCTGCTGATTTGAAGCGGCAGCGCCAAGATGAAAGTAGATGTGAAAGTGAGGGAGTTCATCACACACAGAGAGTGACAGGAGAGTTCATTTACTTCCTTGTCACGCCTCTGAAAACATCATTTTTATGGGTACTTGAGATCATGTAAAAATATGTAAATACAACAATGAGATGTAATCATTGTATTAAGTTGACACGGCAAACTAGTGCATATTGTTATTAAAACTGCACATTATTCAGGATTTTATGAAAAGCTCATCATTCTCCACAAAATGATGACTTTAATTGTTGAGAAATAATAAGGTATTGCTAAATAACAATAGTCGGTGCAGGGAGCAGCTTCCATAGCAACCTGTCCTCCAACTTTAACTCCCTTTGCTTCTCCTCGTCTTCTTTTACTCCTTTTTAAATGGAAGAAATCCATGTTTTTCTTAAAAGAAATGTTAGAATAATATTCTGTGGTGTTTACAACGTTCATCATGAACAGTAGCAACACTTAGAATTAAGTCTGATTATTGCTGTTTCTGATATTATTAAGGTTAATCATGTTGTTTAGTCTAAATCTGGTTCATTTATATATTATTAGAATATTATAATGTGTATATATACAGTAATGTGCAAGCATTTCAGGCACCACCAGCTCTGTTGTTTTTTCTGTGATCACGAGAATTAAAGCTGCTCTTGTATATTAGCGAGCTGTCAATGAGTTGAACTCATGCAACATGTGTATGTCATGCTCAAGCATGTGTTGAATAAACCTGGTGTAATAGAGTTTTTTTTTACAGCAGATATTTGTACAACAAACACAGGATTTACCAGTAACATGAATGAAGGTTCCACTCCAGTATGAACAGAGCTGTGTTATTGTTCTAGTGTAAGTGTACATCACGCTGGCCTAAGACTTCTGCACAGTACTGCATATATATATATATATATATATACTATTAGAATATTGCTGTTTCTAAAAACACTCAATGAATATAGAAAGTGAGGCATACACCAGGTGATAATGATCAAAGAAAGCCACTGTTAATAAAGAAAATAGATTTCTGTGCATATGCAAAGACAAAACTGCCTAAAATGACTGAAGATGCACGTACGCACACACAGTTGTTTTTTATTTATTTTTTATTACAAAATCCCATTAAGTCTATTTTTGTTCTCTTCATTTATTGATATGTTTTATTTTTTAATTTACATGATGGGCTTGGTGAACTCAGTTTGACATGCTCGTCCAGGCAACGCCATTTTATCAAATAATGAGCAGAAGTGTTGCATTGGCTGGGCAGGAGGAGGAAGAGGAGGAGGGCAATTTGAATGTCCAGTGATTAGCTGAGGGTGGCAGCACACTGGCAACTCAATAATAACCATTCACTTTGACCAACTAGAAATAGCTTTAATACAAAAGTACTCTCACGGTGCAGTTATGTTTTATTTCTTTATTTCTTAAGGAATGTTATTTAATCGTGAAAAGAAATTCTTTTTGTAAGTGGTATTTAGTGCCTTCCTCAAGGGCACATCAGCCTTGACACATCCCAGGGTTTGAACCGACAACCTCTCGGTGTATTAGTAATATTAGTATCAGCAGATATACTGACTCATGATTAAAACAGTAGGCTGCTACTTGACTCCTCTACAACTATTTGAGACAAGAGTATGAAAAATATTCTGTTCATGTCACTACAACAGAGACTAAAGTCATATACACACCCAACAGTCTCCACTAGACTCGCTATGACCGGTTCAGTCGGGGGTATGAGTATATGAGTACATGAGTATATCAGTATATGAGTATATGAGTATATCAGTATATCAGTATATGAGTACATGAGTATATCAGTATATGAGTATATGAGTACATGAGTATATCAGTATATGAGTACATCAGTATATCAGTATATCAGTATATCAGTATATCAGTATATGAGTATATCAGTATATGAGTATATGAGTATATCAGTATATGAGTACATGAGTATATCAGTATATGAGTACATGAGTATATCAGTATATGAGTACATCAGTATATCAGTATATCAGTATATCAGTATATCAGTATATCAGTATATGAGTATATCAGTATATGAGTACATGAGTATATCAGTATATGAGTACATGAGTATATCAGTATATGAGTATATCAGTATATAGAGGTATCAGTATATCAGTATATCAGTATATAAGTGTATGAGTATATCAGTATATCTGACAGGTATATTGTAGTATATCAGTATATCGGTGTATGAGTATAGTATATCTAATTGTATACGAGTATATCGGTATATGAGTATATCAATTATATGGTACATGAGTATATCAGTATATGTATATCCAGTATATCACATGAGTACATGATATATCAGTGTATGAAAGTACATGAGTATATCAGTATATGGGTATATCAGTATAGTATATGAGTATATATCAGTGTATGAGTATATCATCAGTATATCAGTGTATGTAGTGAGTATATCGGCAGTATAATCAGTGTATGAGTGCATGATTATATCAGTGTATGAGTACATGAGTATATCCAATATCGGTGTATGAGTACATGATTATATATATCAGTGTATGAGTACATGAGTATCGGTATGAGTATATCAGTATATCATTGTGTATGAGTACAGGTATATATCGGTGTATGAGTACAGTATATCAGTATATGAGTACATGGAGTATATCAGTATATCAATAGTATATCAGTGTATGAAGTATATCAGTATATAGTGCATATGAGTATATCAGTATATGAGTACATGGTATATCAGTATATGAGTACATTGAAAAGTATTAGTATATCAGTATATGAGTATATCAGTGTATGAGTATATCAGTGTATGGTATATATAGTATATGAGTATATGAGTATATCAGTATATCAGTATATCAGTGTATGAGTATATCAGTATATGAGTATATCAGTATATCAGTGTATGAGTACATGAGTATATCAGTATATGAGTACATTAGTATATGAGTACATCAGTATATCAGTATATCAGTGTATGAGTATATCAGTATATGAGTATATGAGTATATCAGTATATCAGTGTATGAGTATATCAGTATATGAGTATATGAGTATATCAGTATATCAGTGTATGAGTACATGATTATATCATGAGTACTATATCAGTATATCAGTGTATGAGTACATGAGTATATATCAGTGTATGAGTACTTGAGTATATGTATATGGTATATCCAGTATATCCAGTGTATGAGTACATGAGTATATCAGTACACAGCAAGGTATATCAGTACATGAGTATATCAGTATATGCCTTTAGGTACAGAATATATCATATCAGTGTATGAGTATATCATTATGAGGTATATGGCAGCAGTATATCAGTGTATGAGTATATGGTATAGTGTATGAGTATATCAGTAAGTATATGAGTATATAGTGTATGAGTATATCAGTATATCAGTATATGAAGTATCAGAGTACATGAGTATATCAGTATATCAGTGTGACTGTATCTATGGTATATCAGTATATCAGTATATCAGTATATCAGTATATGTGTATATGAGTATATCAGTATATCAGTGTATGAGTATATATCAGTATATGAGTATATCAACATATGAGTACATTGGTATATCAGTATATGAGTATATCAGTATATCAGTGTATGAGTGTATCAGTATATCAGTGTATGAGTGTATCAGTATATCAGTATATGAGTATATGAGTACATGAGTATATGAGTATATCAGTATATCAGTATGGTGTATCAGTATATCAGTGTGTAGTATATCAGTATATCAGTGTATGAGTATATCAGTATATCAGTGTATGAGTATATCAGTATATCAGTGTATGAGTATATCAGTATACATCGGTATATGAGTATATAGTACATGAGTATATCAGTATATGGTATCGAGTATATGAGTATATCAGTATATCCAGTATATCAGTATATGGTATATCAGTATATCAGTATATCAGTATATATCAGTATATCAGTATATGACTATATCGAGGTATATCAGTATATGAGTATATGAGTATCTGAGTATATCGGTGAAGTATGAGCTAATCGAGTATATCAGTATATCAGTATATGAGTATATCAGTATATATCAGTATATCAATATATATCAGTATATATCAGTATATGAGTATATATCAGTATATCAGTATATATCAGTATATCAGTATATATCAGTATATATCGGTATATCGAGTATCGGTATATCAGTATATATCAGTATATCAGTATATAGTATGGTATATCAGTATATATATATGAGTATATCATCGGTATATCAGTATATGAGTATATCAGTATATCGAGTATATGAGAGTATATATCGGTATATCAATTATAGAGATCAGTATATGATATATCCAGTATATCAGTATATGAGTATATCAGTAT
Source organism: Solea senegalensis (assembly GCF_019176455.1). NCBI lineage: Eukaryota > Metazoa > Chordata > Actinopteri > Pleuronectiformes > Soleidae > Solea > Solea senegalensis. The sequence continues at coordinate 25,607 of NW_025321507.1, forward strand.
ATCAGTATATGAGTATATCAGTATATATCAGTATATCAGTATATCATATATATATCGAGTATATATCTGTCAGTATATTGTAGGGTATATCAGTATATCAGTATATCAGTATATCAGTATATATCAGTATATCAGTATATCAGTATATATCAGTATATCAGTATATATCAGTATATCGTATATATCAGTATATCATCAGTATATATCAGTATATATCAGTATATCGGTATATATCGGTATATATATCGAGGTATATCAGTATATATCGGTATATATCAGTATATCGGTATATATCAGTATATATCGGTATATCCGGTATATCGACAGTATATCAGTATATATCAGTATATATCAGTATATCGATATCGGTATTTCAGTATATATCAGTATATCAGAATATCAGTATTTCAGTATATATCAGTATATCAATATATATCAGTATATCAGTATTTCAGTATATATCAGTATATATCAGTATATCAGTATTTCAGTATATATCAGTATATTATATATCGGTATATATCAGTATATCAGTATTTCAGTATATATCAGTATATTATATATATTGAGTATATATCAGTATATCAGTATATCAGTATATTAGTGTATATCAGTATATTAGTATATATCAGTATATCAGTATATATCAGTATTTCAGTATATATCAGTATATTAGTATATATCAGTATATATCAGTATTTCAGTATATATCAGTATATTAGTATATCAGTCCATAGCAACAGTTTTTGACATAAATAGTGAAGTTGTGTGATGGTTGTGTATTTGTGGTTATACATATATGTACATGTAGTAACTGTTCACGGTGTTTCTCATACAGTCAACATCCTTCCCATCAAAACACCCTGAAACGGCCTCATTACACCTTGTAAAATGTTCAACCTTCCAGTTGAGAGACGACCGGTCGACGCTCCCCTTGACTCATGTAGTTATAATATAATTAATAAAGTGTAAAAAAATGTGACATGTTTGAACAAATGTAAGTGTAGCGGCGTGTTATTTCTGGTGTTTGTCGCTCGCTGTAAACGCTGGCGTCAGACGAGTCGGCCGAAAAACAAAAGCTTCGCTCTTGTTTCGCTCGGCCTTTGATCCAGAAGGACCTCGTGCTTTCTCCCAGTCGCTCCTGTGCGGTCAAGGAGGCGGAGAAGTGGCTCGGAGGGACAGTCTGCATCAGGAGAAACACAATATGTGTGTGTGTGTGTGTGTGTGTGTGTGGTTCTCACAGATCATCATCAGCTTCTGATGACATTTTCCTTGCTGTAACATTTGATTGAGTGGTGAAAAGGCTTTTTCTCTGTCTGTGCTGCCGTGTGACGTCCTGAGAGCAGGCTTCAGTGTGTGTGTGGCCTTGGTGAGAACGCTAATGCTTTGAATGAGACAGAAAACGCTCGGCCTCTCTCGCTCACTCTTGATTGTCTGACAACTTCATTTGCCCTTACTTTGCCATCTTGTGTCAAGTGTATATTTGGGAGGGAGAAAAGAAAAGTGGGCTGTAAATCAAGGCTGCACAAGTGTTTGAGCCGGAGGGAGGTCCCAGCTGATCATGGTGCTGCAGTTTCTGAGGAGCTGAAAAGAAAGAATGGAAACGGGTGTATGTGCTGCAGGTTTGACTGTGGAGGACCAAGTGTCATGTACAGAGAACATGATGTTCACGAATGTTCACGAATGTTCACGAATGTTCACAAATGTTCAACCCGACCACTTTCTCTGTGGTGAAATGAAGTGTTTTCACTGAGTCCACGACTCTCGGGTCTGGGTTGATTGACGCGCGAGTGGGAAGCAAAAGCTGCAGATTTTTGGCCACCGTGGAACCTCCCACAGCTACGGCGTGGAGGCGACGCTCGAGGATCAACCTGACGTGGTGTTTCTTCATTTCATGTGACAAAATAAGTGTTACATGAAAACAAGTTCCTGAAAGAACACGAATGACTGTTGTGTGATCTGAGGCGTGTCGCAGGGTATTGAGTGCAATTACATTCAGAAACTGTAGGGGCGCTCGTGAGTCGACAATCTAAAATGCCCTGAATGACTTTAAAGTTCCTCGGAGCAGGAGGAACATCTTCCTCTTTGTCCTCGTACCGACGACTCACACACAAATGCATGTCGTGTGTGTGTGTGTGTGTGTGTGTGTGTGTGTGTGCGTGTGTGTGCGTGTCTTTATTTTACAATTCAACACTTTTTGTGTGTGAAATCTCTGAAGTCACGACGTGTTCTGTCTTCTCACACTGACTTTAGTGATTTTCATTGACAGTGAATGACAGCACAAGAGAGAGAGCTGCTAATATGACGTCATCGTCTTCCTAAAATATCGCATTCTCTGTCTCCACGGAAACGCGAGGCCGGCGATTTCAGATTTTCCAACTCTGGGAGGCGTTTTCAAAAAGTACAGTTTCAGGTCCTAAAACGCGTCTCTGTCGTCAGCGTTGTCTCTGGAGCGCTCATCATCATCATCACTTTTGTGGGTTGGATGTGTAACAAAGACGAAGGACCCTGAACGCAACACTTCACGGCTTCCTCTGTGCTGATACCAGTGCACACACACAGACACACACACAGACACACACACACACACAGACACACACACACAGACAGACACACACACACACAGACACACAGACACACACACGCGTCTCCAGTGGAAGCTGCTGATTGGTATGTGCTTCACTGTGACCCTGTACTCCCTCATTCACACTGACTCCAAAAGAATAAGCAACGGCAGCTATTGAGGTGTTTCTCTGTGAATAAATGACTTCTTCCATGTTTTATGTGGCTCTGAGAAGGAGCCTGTCTTATACACTGAGCTATACAATAGAATGTGCCAGTGGCCCTGAGAGAAGAAGAGCGTAGAGAGGAGGAGGAGGAGGAGGAGGAGGAGGGCTTGCTGCGGTGTCTTTAAAGCCATTTGTCTCCAAAGGTGAGAGATGAAGACTCAATACCTTCATCAGGGCATTGCAGAAAGTAATAAAACCTCAAGGTTAGGACAGCAATATTTTTGTTCCCTTTTCTCTAAAATAAAAATGTCAAACGTTAGAGGAAGTCAGCTGAGTTTGCTCCGCCTCACTCACGATGCTCTCCATCACCACTGAGGGGGAAAGTTTGGTTTTCAGACTTTCAGGACAGGTTTTCCACCGTGTCTTTGACCGAGTGGACCTAAAGGAGACACCGGATTTATTCGATCTTACAGGCGATCAGGTTGAGCAGAGCTTTGCCTAACATGACCTGAAGTGTGCCGGCCCCCGAGCAAACGCTGCTGTCGCCTCGGCCGACCCGAGCTGTCGCGTCTTCAAAGACCCACGAGAGCTGACAGCTGTGGCGTTCCCAAACAAATCACTTCTGTGTCCCTCACTGAGACGAGGGGCACTGGCTGCTAATTCTCACTAATGCACTGCAGTGTCTGTGTGTGTGTGTGTGTGTGAGTGAGACAGAGACAGAGACAGAGACAGACAGACAGGAAAAAGCATTCATCAAAATCATTGATGAATGGCTGATTAATGAACAGAATGATGTTTTATCAACACACAGAGCCAACAGTACACTGATGTTTAGTGTTGTAGTCAAGACCACCTAAACCGAGACCAAGTCGAGACCAAGACCACCGTGTATCGAGACCAAAACGAGACCAAGACTTTGAGAGGTCGAGACCGAGACAAGACTAAGACTTTGAGAGGTCGAGACCGAGACAAGACCAAGACTTTGAGAGGTCGAGACCGAGACAAGACCAAGACTTTGAAGGGTCGAGACCGAGACAAGACTAAGACTTTGAGAGGTGAGACCGAGACAAGACCAAGACTTTGAGAGGTGAGACGAGACAAGACCAAGACTTTGAGAGGTGAGACGAGACAAGACCTAAGACTCTGAAGGGTGAGACGAGACAAGACCAAGACTTTGAGGAGGTAGAGACCCAGAGACAAGACCAAGACTTTGGAGAGAGACAAGACAAGACTTTGAGAGGGTGGACCGAGACAAGACCAAGACTTTGAGAGGTGAGACGAGACAAGACCAAGACTTTGAGGGGCCGAGACTGAGACAAGACCAAGACTTTGAGAGGTCGAGAGACCGAGACAAGACCAAGACTTGAGAGACCGAGAGACCACCAAGACTTTGAGAGGTCGAGACCGAGACAAGACCAAGACTCTGAAGGGTCGAGACCGAGACAAGACCAAGACTTTGAGAGGTCGAGACCGAGACAAGACCAAGACTTTGAGGGGTCGAGACCGAGACAAGACTCATGATAAATGAGTCAAGTTATTGTTTAACCTGAAGAAATACTTACTTATATTTACACACAATCACAGGAATGATATTAACAAGTTCATCCAAACATGCACTGGCGATTTATTGATATCCCCACAGTTGTGGTCTTGACCGGTCTTGAAATAAAATCCCGAGTCCGCTTTGTCCAAGACTAGAGTCGAGTGAAAATGCAGTCGATTCCGAGACCTTCAAAAAGTGGTCTGGAGTACTACAGCACTAGTTGATACAGTAACAATAAAACAAGATGAACAAGATCAATAGATCATTTTAAAAACATGAATACTGACACTGATATAATCAATATCAATACTCACACGTATCAGTAATTGATAGCAATACTAATACGTAATAAATAACAGATAATTATACTATTTAATGTCACTATTCATTATCAATAGTCATAATTATTGATTTCTATTGGGGTGACGGTGGGTGAGGTCGTGGGTTCGATCCCCAGCTCCATGCTGAGGAGAACATTGTTCCTGGTGCAGCATGTGAATGACAGATGTGTGTCAGTTAGTAATGGTTTAATAACTGATTCATGGAGTCATTATAACGGAGTGTGAACAGATTCTCCATGTGCATGACCTTGTGACGATCAACTGATCGGATAATCAAACGTTTGAAGACCTTCTGCTCCTCAGACGTTACCAATCGCAGGTGTTTTCTCTGGAAATCAGTGTTTATGTGAACTGAACCGATCCAGAACCACAGAGGTTTGGTTTGGTTTGGTTTGACAGCTGATTAAATATTCACAGCTGAAATGAGAAGAAGAAGAAAACTGATAAATGTAATCGTTAAATTGTCTGCACTAAAGGAAGTGTTTTTGTCTTCTGAGCTGTTTTGTAGAAGTGTTCTGCTTTTAATCGTGTCTCACACACACACACACACACACGCACACACACACGCACACACACACACACACACACACACACACACACAGACACGCACACACACACGCACACACACACTGTCAGAATGAACCTGTCAGACACACACACACACACACTGTCAGACTGTTGTTTTTAAACATCAAACCTACAGTGGTTGAAATGTGGTTTCTATTGATGCCGTTGTTTTTCTGTCACACGTATTACTGAGACAGCATTACTCTGATGATTTCAATTCACGGGCAGCCAATGGCCAAGAGGAAAGGGAACTTGGCTTGTACCTGGAGGGTTGCCGTTTGGACTCCAGGTCCAGGGTAGCTGCTTGCTGCTCCTGGTTCTAGGAGGGTAGAGGATGTTTAAAGGAGTTGAATGCAACAGTTACTACATCCGGTTAGTTAGTGTTAGTGTTTGTTTTTCTGTCAAATAAAAAGATAAATGTGAATACTTGTATTTGCTCCTGTGAGACAGCGTGACAGCACGAGTGTCTCTGTATGTGGACCAAAACAACCATGAATGTCAGCCGCAGACCTACAATGATACATCCTGAGTTCATTCCTTCTGTGTCCTCTTTCCTTTCCTCGCAGGCGTTTGTTCAGCAACACAGATGAACAACAGGAAGGAGGACATGGAGATCTCCTCTCACTACCGTCAGCTCCTCAGAGAGCTCAATGAGCAGAGGCAGCACGGCATCCTCTGCGACGCCTGTGTCATCGTGGATGGAAAGATCTTCAAGGCCCACAAGAACGTCCTCCTGGGCTCCTCACGCTACTTTAAGACTCTTTACTGCCAGGTAAGGGGAGGAAGGGTTGTTTTTCTCAGCTCAGAGTTTGATGCTCAGTGTTAGAAAAAAAGAAACAAGAAAACATGGCTGTAAACTCTCCTTCCTTATTCAGGTAAAGAAAGGGGCGGAGCCTCACCACCAGACGACTGTCACTCACCTGGACATCGTCACAGCGACGGGATTCAAAGCCATCTTGGATTTCATGTACTCAGCGCACCTAGCTCTGACCAGTAAGAACGTGATCGAGGTCATGTCGGCCGCCAGCTACCTGCAGATGACCGACATCGTCCAGGCGTGTCACAGCTTCATCAAGGCTGCGCTGGACATCAGCATCCGCTCTGAGATGGCTGATGAAATGGCTGACTTTGAAATGGGAGCTGTGGCTGCTGTCGGCATCGGTGGAGGAGGCGCTGGAGGTGGAGGAGGAGTGAGCTTAGCGGGAACAGGGAACATTGTGGGAGCCACGTTAGGCGGAGGAGGCGGGGGAGGAGGAGGAGGAGGCGGAGGAGGCGGGATCATGGGCATAGCTTCCGAAGCTCTCGCCTCCATCATGTCCGGTCGCAGCACCTCCCCTTGGCTGGCACGACGCACCAGCCCAGCCAACTCTTCTGGGGACTCGGCCATCGCCAGCTGCCACGAGGGAGGCAGCACGTATGGCAAGGAGGACCAAGAACCTCCCAAGAGCCACGAGAGCCAGGAGGAAGCCTGTCACGACTCTCAGCCTGCCTGGCCACATGACTACAGGCCCATTACCGTCAAAGAGGAACAGGTTTCCCCCAACTCCTCCTCTCATGCCAGGGGGAGAGCACAGAGCCAGGGAGAGCAAGGGAGTGGAGGAGCCGCAGGAGGAGGTGGGGAGGGACCCTGGCAACCCCTGTCAGGGTCAGGGCGGAGGAAGAACAGGAAGAACAAGGACACGGTCAGACATATTACCCAGCAGGCTGAGAGTAAGTGGGACAGAGACCGAGACAGGGAGAGAGACAGGGACAGTAGGCCTGGATCTCCTCTGCCCTCCATGTTGACAGTGGCTGGATGGAACTACAGCGGACAGGACATCCCAGGTAAACAACACCCTACAAACCTACTCTGTTTTCAGACTTGGTTCAAAAGAAACACAGCTGCTCTCCTGTGGCTGCCATGATGGATGCTTGATGTTGTCGTCGTGTTAAGCCCGCCCCTAGCATGCCAGGGGAAAATACTCACTTGTGATTGGCTCCTTTTTTTAGGCTACGTTGTGTTTTTGGTAACTTCAGCCTCGATAACAAAGCGCTTGATGAAAAGAGTGGACACTTAATCTGGGATACATTTTATTAGCTGGGTGTCATTGTACCTGCTACCAGGTACTATTTATATTATTATATTATTATATTTTTAGTCACAGGAAGAGACGCCTCACACACAAATCAAGCTGAACAGCACTGAACTGTAGATCTCTTAAAACAACGTGGGTTAATCTCCAACAACTACAGAAGACTGGTGTAAAGTCACTAGTCACTCGTTTGCGTGTGTGTGTGAGTGTCGCATATAAAACAAAGTCCGTACAGTGATGACTCCGCCCACATTGAGTAGGTACTTTTTGTTGTATTGGAGATGGAACCTAACCCTGCCGTGCCGTGCCGTGCCGTGCCGTGATGTGACGCTGTTAAGTCAGTGTGTGCTTAATATACTGCAGAACCCTGTGTGGGTATTTGAATGCATGTGAGTCCTGCACACTGTTGATAGTATTAACTGACCGCTTACCCCCCTCCAGTGTTAAGATTAACTAGCTTCTAACACTAACGTGTTAGGCCCAAGGTGATTATCAAAAGCTTGGAGGTGTGATGTGAAGCCTGTGTGTGTGTGTGTGACACCTAGTCAGGACCGGTAGTCATCATTGAAACCAAAACCTGGTCCTAACAAGGCAGAACTTAATTTGTTAGGAAGTTAAGTGTTAAGATTTGAATAGTTGTTCAAAGGCTGAGGTTAGACATGAACTGGTTATGATGCTGGTTTAAGATGTCCTAATGAAGGGAAGTCAGTGCAGTGTCCTCAGAAGGTTAGCTTTGCAAACATAGTGTGTGTGTGCGAGAGAGAGAGAGTGTGTGTGTGTGTGTGTGTGTGTGCAATGGGACCCAAGGCATCAATAGGTAGATCATTAAAAGTAAGAGAAGCTAATCCTGGGCGCATTAAGGGAGTTGGCTGTGAAATGGGCACACACGTCGCACAGTGAAAGAAAACAGGATAATTGAATTGACCTGGGTCACTGCACGGATTACTAGCACGTCCTCGCCATCCCAGACTCCTCCCCCTCCCTGTTTCTCTGGGGTTTAGGGAAGGACCTTCTGGAAAGGGCAAACTGAGGGAAAATGAGAGGAAGAGAGAGAGAGAGAGAGATGGAGTGGTTGATCAGAGGAGTATTAAATGAATGAAGGGGCTGCATCATTTCAGGCTTTTCAGGGTTTGTCTATTTGGGCGTCGTGTTCAAGATTCTTTAATACTGAGTCTCGCTCTCTCTCACACATACACACACACACACAATCAATATGTGTAACCCTAAAAATAAATACCGTGATTTAAGAGGATCACTGTCACTGGAAACATGGCTGCCAGTGGGAGAAACAGGTTTTATTTGTGTCACGTGATAAAATCTACGCCTGCTTCTGTAAGTTTGTTCACTTTATCTGAACATCACACGACCTTTTCTGACCAAGATCACTGTCTGTAGCTCGTGAGGTCACAGGAGCTAAAATAACAACAATAATAATAACAATAATAAGAAATGCACATGTAATATTTGGACTCACTGATGGAGGCAGCTGTGGAAACAAACCCTGTGGCAGAGTGAGTGTGCCGCTGTCCAATGATGTCTCACTGTGGGACCGTCCACACTCAAGTCTGGACCTTTGCTCGTGTTTGTGGGAACATCTCAAAATGTCACACAACCAAAACTCGACTTTGGGAAAACGATGATGCTTACAAATATTGAATTATTATTATTATTATTTATTATTAACGGCCTCAGAACCACAAAGACTGTAGTCCAGTCAGTTAAATGCTGGTGTGCTGTGGCAGAGGAAGTCTAGTGTTGCTGCAGGTGGACTCTCACCTGCTTCTGCCTCAACGAACCAGCACTCACACAACACAGAAGAGGGCAGTGATGTGTCTTTATGTCATGAGATGAACCGACGATGTGCTGGAAAGCTTGTGTTACTGTGGTCGCCAGGATTGTGTGTGTGTGTCGGGGGAGGGGTGGTGGTGTTTGGTAGTGAACCATGGTGGAAATAACCTCTAAACCACTCCTGTCAAACAGGAACCAGGTTCTTCTCAACAGAGTCATGTTACTCAGCGGCTCTGTGAACGTTCAGGTGTTCCTGAACGTCACTGTTCCCGTCAATGAACATTGAACTCTCTCAGAGTTGGAGGGGTTGGTCGTAGTTTGTTGGGTTGTACGTTGTTAATGTTAATTACTTCAAATGATTCACCTTTAACTTTGTTATGTGGAGCAAAGAAACATGAACACTCACTCCTGTCTGATGTTTAATGATGTTTAATGATGTTTAACGTCTGTTTTGTGAGACTTGATTGTGCACGATCAGTCCTTTGAATTGAAACTTATTTCACTTCAGTTATCGTCTGTATGCTTATGACTTGAATATAAATGGGTCAGCCATGACGGCAGAACCACTTACCTGGTTCTGAAGTTGTATCTGATCAGCACATGATCGTGAGGTGAGACTTGAAATAGAATAGTATATCCTTTTTTAATTCCTGGGCTTTTCCATATGCCTGATTCAGATCTTCTGTAGGTGACAAAATCCTGGGCTTATGGAGACTTAAGGCATAAGTAGACAAATGCTAATAAGCTCACTGAGCTCTGGTGTATTTTTAACCCTGTGTGCCAGCGATAGCCTGTGAGACAGGACGCTGTTTGAATGTAAAGAAATAACAAAGAAACACAACAAACATTTTCTTTTATTTACACCATTTCCACTCAGGGTCAGTGGGTTGTAATGTCAGTCTAAGATTAGCCTAATTGCTTCATTCTTTATTGATGAGAATTAACCAGACACACTCACACCCTCCCATTCATCAGTCATCGTGTTACTACAGGAAGTGACAGAGGATTGTGTAGAATAAGGATAATGTATGGACGTGTAAAGTGGATTAGATGAAACTGCTGCACACTCATGTTGACACAAACAGACGGAGGAGTTTAGAGAAGTGTTCCTTTAGATGCCCTTACATCACGTCTGTTGTGTTGTATTCATGTCAGTATGGAGGCTGCTAGGCGCTAAATATCCTTTTGTGGTTATCGCTAATGCACGATCTCACGCCATCTTAAGCTCACCTCGTCAGCTGACACAAATAGTTGATATGTTAACGTGTGCACTAAGAAAAAAGCATTCAGCTGCTGTGTCTGACACTTTATTAGAGGTGACACTTTTCTGGTGAGTGTAGTAGTCTCCACGTTTCCTGCCTGCTCATGTCGTCAACCTTCAAATAATTACCTCCATTTATTTTTAGTTTGGTTCCCCGCTGCTTCTGCCAGACCCGGATTAAAAAGCATCTGCAGTTCAAAGACAGCGGCTTTTTAAATAAAGTATGTTTCTCTTTGATGCACCGTGTCACAATCTATGTAACGCTGATATAGAGAGTGACAGCGTCTACCTCTGATCTATCTATCTATCTGTCTATCTATCTATCTATCTATCTATCTATCTATCTATCTATCTATCTATCTATCTATCTATCTATCCATCCATCTATCTATCTATCTATCTATCTATCTATCTGTCTATCTCTGATCTATCTATCTATCTATCTATATATATCTATATCTATCTGTCTATCTATCTGTCTATCTATCTGTCTATATATCTATCTATCTATCTATCTGTCTATATATCCTCTATCTATCTATCTGTCTATCTATCTGTCTATATATCTATCTATCTATCTATCTATCTATCTATATATATCTATATCTATCTGTCTATCTATCTGTCTATCTATCTGTCTATATCTATCTATCTATCTATCTGTCTATATATCTGTCTATCTCTATCTATCTATCTATCTATCTATCTATCTATCTATCTATCTATCCATCCATCTATCTCTGATCTATCTATCTATCTATCTATATATATCTATATCTATCTGTCTATCTATCTATCTATCTATCCATCCATCTATCTCTGATCTATCTATCTATCTATATATCTATATCTATCTATCTATCTATCTATCTATCTGTCTATATATCTGTCTATCTATCTATCTATCTATCTATCTATCTATCTATCCATCCATCCATCCATCTATCTCTGATCTATCTATCTATCTATCTATCTATATCTATATCTATCTGTCTATCTATCTATCTATCTATCTATCCATCCATCTATCTCTGATCTATCTATCTATCTATCTATCTATCTATCTATCTATCTATCTATCTCTGATCTCTATCTGTCTATCTATATCTATCTATCTGTCTATCTATCTCTGATCTATCTATCTATCTATCTATCTATCTATCTATCTATCTCTGATCTATCTATCATCTATCACTTGTACTCACAGACTGAGAGTTTCTGAAAACACTTCCTTCGTAGACAAACTTGGTCTTTATCCGTCGTAATAACAGCTTTGGGAAAATTTGTGTTTGTTTTTTTCCGCTGGTATTAAAAAGAAGACCTATAGTGCACACACACACACACACACACACACTGTGACCTTTAGTGACAGCTTGGGGGATTTTTGGCAATCTGGTACATGGTGGGTGTGATGTACACACTCTCAAATACAAACCCACACACATCTCAGAGCATCTGATCATGAAGACATAGTTCAATCACACGTAGGCCATTCTTTCCACTTCCCTCCAGCCGTTACACATCGATTACATCGAGAATCTTTTTTGAAATCCATCATCTTCATCTACCTCTCTTCCTCTGTGGACACACACACACACACACTCACACACACTAGACATGATAATGATGATATGATTTGTACATACAAATTACTCTTAAACTGGCCCTAAACACTTTTCTAAACACTGTTACAAAAAAACAAGTCAATTAGAATTAGAAAATAAAAATTAGTTGTTGAAGATTTTAATAGTCGACTAATTGTGGTTATAAAATGTTTTCTTGTTCCATAAACATATTGCTGACATTACAGAGTAATTGACAGTATTTTGGGGCAGAGCTTTGTGCATTCTGTCAAAGTGTAGCTGCCAGTGCTAAGCTAGGCTTTGAACTATGAACATTTTCAATCAATAATTGCAGTGGTGTTGGGATAATTGTCATCATTTGATTTAAACTCTTAAAATGTGGAAATCACTTCAACCTTACATTTAGGAAATTAACCTTTTTTTCCACAGATTCCGAGGATTCTGTTTTTTAAAGGGAACATTTTCAGGGGAACTGCGAAAAATAAAACACACAATAGAGTCAGAACAAAATGACTGCAGTGAATGGCAAAGCCAGCACATGACCCCACCTCATATTCAGACCAGCTTAACTATGGCAACTACTGAAACTATGGCAACTACACTGGTAACTAAACAGGAGCCATGGCTCTTAAAGAGCTGAGGTGACACTGTGCCACTTCCTGTTCCTGTGGGGTTGTGTGTACTACTGCTCTCGACCAACTCTATGGATGTACTTGTATACTTGGGAAGTACGACTGGAGTACATACTCGCCAAATACAGGAGTACACAAGTATGATCACAGCAGCGTGTTTCCTTCTGCGTCTGTTTGATTGGCCGCTGGCGGCAAACGCTTAAGCCTCACTATCGCCACCTACAGTGTTGATAAATGAACATGTAAAATACTTCAATAAATGCATATACTTTTAAAAATGACTTACAATAAAGTGACAACCACAACTTATTTCCTTTTATATTTTAAATGTTCGGTACAACGTCGGTATACAGTAACAACGTCAATGTCGGTATACAGTAAGTAAACGCACAAATTCATCCAAATTAAACAACAATGAATAAACCTGCATAAAAGAAGAGACTGTGCGGTGAGGTCTTCTGCACTTTATGTCAGAGGGAATTTTCAGTCACTGCTATTTTATTCCTCTGCAAAACTGCTGTAATTATGACAAATGCCTTAAAACAATATACTGAGATAAGGACGTCTATACTGGGTACGTAAATAAACACTTTTATTACACTTCCTTTTTTTACATGTAAAACAACACTTCCTCCCGGCAACAACAACCGCGTCACTTCTGGTCTGCCCTTCACAATTCAATTCAATTTTATTTGTATAGCGCCAAATCATAACATACATGATCTCAGGTCTGTACATAGACAACATCAAGGAGAGCAGAGAAACACAACAGTTCACACAATGAGCAAACACTAGGCATCAGTGGAGAGAAAAAACTCCCTCTTAACAGAAGAAGAAATCTCTGACAGAACCAGACTCAGAGATGTGCGGTCATCTGCCTCGACCGGTTGGGGTGAAAGGAAAATGGGGGACAGTGGAGAGGTGGGGGACAGAAAGGGGTGAGAGAAAGGACAAGAGGGAGATGAGGTAGAGACAGAAGAGAGAGAGGGAGACCAGCAACAACTGTATCAGGTTACAAGTTTATACAGTTACTGATATCGACTTTTTAATTATGGCACAATAATAATGGTGATGACAATCAAACTACACATCAGGTGTGAGAAACAATACCTGACAAACTCTACTAAGAGCTGCCATAATAAAAACATACGTTACACACAAAACCATACTCGTCACCTTGTGTCCCTGATTTCATAGTGACACAGTCTGCAACCCTCCTGCTCGTGTCCATGTGAACTGGAACAGTACCTGGACCACGACTGATGCGCAGGTGCAGGGAAGCATGCACAGTAGTTATTCTTTCATACACTTGTTTTCTTTTATCTCACCCTTCTTTTAGCGACACATTTGCTATCCTAGCCTAGCACTTAGCTTAGCATCAATGGCCTCGCTCCGGTGTCTGTGAAGTCAGATCGTATTGTGAAAGGTTGAATGTCTTCGCTGAGTTGTCGTTGTTGTGGCGCCGGTGTTTAGTGGTGGAGCAGGTAGAAGGTTGTGTGACTGGAAATGATCCGTGTGTGAGTGCTGCACCTAAATGCTCTGTATGAATGTGTGAGTGAATGGATGTGAAGTGGTGAATGTCAAATCTGTAGTGTATTATAAACAAAGACTGTAACCCTGATGATATGATGGTGTATTAGACATGGAGGACGCAGATATGCATGTGACACATGACAGCTAGCATGTGTAAATCATCTGTGCCACTTCAAATAAATCACTAGGATGTTGTTGGTGAGCTTTGTTCACAATTCTTCACTTGACAATGGGAATGTAACACAATCATGTTGTTGTGTTCTGCTATGTGCAGTATAATTATATCTTAGCTAAATATCCGATGTGAGAAACCATGTGGTCCATGTTCCTGCATGTGAGTGATGC
>NW_025321507.1:45000-48649 GCF_019176455.1 Solea senegalensis
GTAATGTATAACCAGTAATGTAACAGTAATGTAATATAACCAGTAATGTAACAGTAATGTAACCAGTAATGTAAACCAGTAATATAACCAGTAATGTAACCAGTAATAATTAACAGTAATGTAAAGTAATGTATCCAGTAACCGGTAATGTAACCGGTAATATAACGTGTAATATGTAACCAGTAACCAGTAATATAACCAGTAACCAGTAATGTAACCAATGTAACCAGTAATGTAACCAATGCGTAATAATGTAACCATGTAACCAGTAATGTATCCGTAACCAGTAACCAGTTATGTAACCAGTAATGTAACCAGTAATATAACCAGTAATGTAACCAGTAATGTAACCAGTAAACCAGTAACCAGTATAACCAGTAATGTAACAGTAATGTAACCAGTAATATAACCCGAATGTAACCAGTAATATAACCAGTAATGCCAGTAATGTAACCAGTAGCGTAATGTAACAGTGTAACCAGTAATAACAGTAATAACCAGTAATGTATCCAGTAACGTAACCAGTAATGTAACCAGTAATATAACCAGTAATGTAACCAGTAGTAACCAGTAATGTAACCAGTAATATATAATATAACCAGTAATGTAACAGTAATGTAACCCAGTAATGTAACCAACGTAACCAGTAATGTAACCAGTAATAATGTAACCGTGTAATAACCAGTAAACCAGTAATATAACCAGTAATGTAACCAGTAATGTAACCAGTAATGAAGTCAAATGTAACCGGTAATGTAACCAGTAATGTAACCAGTAATATAACCAGTCATGTAACCAGTAATGTAACCAGTCATGTAACCAGTAACCAAATCGTTGTGCAGCACGATGGAAACACGGCGTAAGATCTGAGAAACCTGCGTCTATAGCAGCGTACAGACGCAGGTTTGTGTCTTGATCACTCTGAGCTGTTTTACAGTCATTCATCCTTTGACACCATTGACTCATGCATTCATATCTTTCATACCCATTCACACGTCAGGTGCGATGTGGAGAAAACATCGCCATGTAAACCAGCGGACTCAGGAACTGGACCCTCCACCTTCCGGTGGAATGAGCTCAATCATTTTAGTTAGAAGAGGAAAATAAATACCTGACAGCAACAGGGAAGTAAACTGTATCAATCAGTGCATCAGGACTCCTGTGTGTTTGTTAGTTCATCATTAGTTCATTATCTCAGCTGATCATAATAATAATCTGCACTCTGACTGGTTACATTTCAGTCTGATGAAATACAGTAAATGCCATAATATCACTCAACGATATTCTGTTGCTGATGTGAATGCTGCATAGATACATTTCAAATGCACAAATAAAAAATAAAAATGTGCAAAGGATTTTAACCCATAGGCAGATGGATGGAAGGAAGTGATGTCATATCCTCTTCTGTTTATCACTGAAGGTGATGTAACTTATATAAAAAGTCCACTCTCTCTTTTGTTTCTTCTTCCTCAACCCAGGCCAGATCACCTGCCAACCTATTTCTCCTCATTGTTTCTATGTTCCTCCTCCTCTTCCTCCTCCTCCTCCTCCTCCTCCTCCTCTCACTTCTCAGCAGCAGCCACAGCATGTGAACAATAACCTCATCTTTATAGGCCCAGTTTGGACCTGAGTGATCTGATCTGAAGTAGAGCGTCAAATATGAACATGAACACCGTGACGGCTCGCCAGTACATCAGTGTGTCAGTGTGTGTCAGTGTGTGTGAGTGTGAGTGTGAGTGTGTGTGCGTGTGTGTGTGTGTGCCCGTGTGTGTGTGCGAGTGACCAGAAGAAGGAGAGAGAGACAAAGTTCTGAGTGAATGAAAGTTCTACTCACACTCTTTTAAAATGAAAGAAGATTATAACCATGCACTGATCAATGCTAATACTTTAGCAGTGGCTACAGATAAATACAAGTGTGGGTGGGTCAGTGGTGTCCATTCACTGTGTGGAGCATGTATAAGGTCAGACACTGATGTCACAGTCTCCGTTCCTGTTCATCCCAAAGTTGCTCGATGGGGTTTAGGGCTCACCAACCTCACCAGACCCTGTCCTCATAGTCCTTGCTTTGTGCACTGGGGCACAATCATGTTAGAAAAGGGTCTTGGAAGAATATATTTATATATACACATGTGTACATATATACATGTACACATGTGTATATGTATAATATATACATATATTATACATATATACATTCATATATTATACATATACACATTTATATATTATACATATATACATTTATATATTATACATATATACATTTATATATTATACATATATACATTTATATATTATACATATACACATTTATATATTATACATATATACATTTATATATTATACATATACACATTTATATATTATACATATACACATTTATATATTACATATATACATGTACACATGTATATATGTACACATGTATATATGTATAATATATACATATATTACACATATATACATTCATATATTATACATATACACATTTATATATTATACATATATACATTTATATATTATACATATACACATTTATATATTATACATATACACATTTATATATTACATATATACATTTATATATTATACATATATACATTTATACATTATACATATACACATTTATATATACATTCATATATTATACATATACACTTTTATATATTACATATATACGTATATATTATACATATACACATTTATATATTACATATATACATGTATATATTATACATATACACATTTATATATTACATATATACATGTACACATGTATATATGTACACATGTATATATGTATAATATATACATATATTACACATATATACATTCATATATTATACATATACACATTTATATATTATACATATATACATTTATATATTATACATATACACATTTATATATTATACATATACACATTTATATATTACATATATACATTTATATATTATACATATACAGATTTATATATACATTCATATATTATACATATACACTTTTATATATTACATATATACATGTATATATTATACATATACACATTTATATTATACATATATACATGGGATGGCACTATACCACAGTTTTGTATTTTTTATAATAAATACTGAAACTCATGTATCCTTTGTCATTTCAGACCTTGGAGCTATTTCAACAACATGATTCTCTAAATGTGTTAAAAAATATTCCTCTCTCAAAGAAACATGACTCAGCTAAAGTGATGTCTCTGACTTTTATGTCTATTTTTCCCGTCTGTGTGTAGTGAAGCATGTGATTTATATAGAAGGACTTTTTGATTGTATGGGATTTAAATTGTTATCAGACCGATACCAAGTATTCTCTCGGTACTTGGTATCGGTTCTGACGGATTCAATTTTTAAGTGAATGGAGGTGATATCTGCAGAAGTGTCAAAGACAGTTTCAGAGTTTAACCCAAGAATGTGCGTGTGTGTGTGTCTGCGTGCACGTGAGTGTGTGTGTCTGCGTGCACGTGAGTGTGTGTATGTGTGTGTGGTGTGGTGTAATTGTCTGTGACCCTGGCAGTTTTTTTCCTCCTCTCTCTCTGTGGTTAGACTGTTTGGCCTTCCCATAGTTCCTCTGGCCTCAGACACATCCAGCTTCAAGGTTCAGCGTGTGTGTGTGT
>NW_025321508.1:0-5000 GCF_019176455.1 Solea senegalensis
GATCAGTGTAGTGAATCTAAAACTCTGTGTGTGTGTGTGTGTGTGTGTGTGTGTGTGTGTGTGTGTTCAATAATACATCTGTTGTCATGTCGACAGATGAATTATGGATCTGGACATTATGAAGACACTCTGACCTACAAACCTGTTTCTGTTAGAGAGGAAGGAAGAAAGGAAAGAAGGAAGGAAGGAAGGAAGGAAGGAAGGGAGGGAGGAAGACAGGAAGAGAAGAGGAAGTAGTGAGATTGTGTCCAGTCTGTCAAAGTGCAGTTATTATTATCAACTGCAGTGTGTGTGTGTGTGTGTGTGTGTGTGGGGGGTAGAACTACAGAGCTCAGGGTAAAAATAATGAGAGAGATTAATTTAATAACAAAGGCCTTCACTGATGACTCTGTGTGTGTGTCTGTGTTTGTGTGTGTGTGTGTGTGTGTGTGTTTGTGTGTGTGCGTGCGTGTGTGTGTATAATCCGTTTTCTGAGCAGAAAAGGGTCAAAACCACAAATTAACTTTCTTCTCATTAATTTAACCAGGATTAGCAGCCAAGCACACGTGTGCATGTGTGTGTGTGTACATGTATTAATGTTTTTCTTAATAAAACCTTTATTCTTTAAGGAAACCCTCACTGTCCTTATCAAGTTAAGTTTCCCTTAAATTTCCCCTTAACTGCAAAACAGGAAGCTGCTAACTTAATGAGCTAAAATCTGGCATTTATTATTTATCACATGTAAACGAGGCCATGTTAGAGATAATGGGAACCTGCAGGGGGCAGTGTTACAGCGCCACACACAGGCCTGGCATATGAACTACAGTGTTCACAGAAACTCTTTGTGTAGTTGGCGTGGTTGTGGTTGCGTGGTTGTGTGGTTGTGGTTGTGGTGGCATGGTTGTGTGTGGTTGTGGTGGCATAGTTACATGGTTGTGGTGGTGGTGGTGTGGTTGCTTGGTTGTGGTTGTGTGGTTGTATTAGAGTAGTTGCATTTACTGTGAATTGATTGAGGTTGTGATGGTTGTGGTGGCATCGTTGTGGTTGTGGTTGTGGAATGATTTGCGTGGTTGAATTATGATTTGCGTAGTTGTGGTTGTGGTTGTGGTTATTATTAGTTGTAGTTGTAGTGCGTAGTGAATTGTGGTTATTGGTGGTGTGGATTGTAGTTGTGAGTGAATTGTGGTTGTAGTTGCGTGATTTGCTTGAATTTGTGAGTGGCGATGATTTGCGTAATTTGTGGTGGCGAGGTTGCCGTGGTTTCGTGCAGACAGTGGTGAGTCCACACCTGTCTAACACTGTAAACGCAGCACAGAGCAGTGCAGTGTTTCCTGTGTAATCAGCGTTTCCATCACACAGGTTATTTTGTGGCGTGAGCAGATACGGCCTCCTCGTCCTCGTCTCGTATCATTTTTCTGCTCTCTTATAAAAGTTTGTGGCGAGCGGCGGCGGCTGATAAATACAGGTGATGGATGAGGAGGAGGAGACTATTATTCCTTATCATCTGCTGAACATGAGGAGCGTCTGCGATTCCATCGCACACAGATGAGAGGGAGGCCGCTGAATGACAGAGATATTAGCGCCGCTGAAGATGTGAGCAAAGATTTCCTCCATGACAAATGACCCAGTGAGGAGAGGAGCAGGGGGGAGGAGAGGGGAGCAGGGAGGAGCAGGGGGGAGGAGAGGGGAGGAGGTGTGGACGGACGACTGTCTGACATTTCAAATTATAGAAGAAGAAGAAAATACTGGAACGACCACGTCAGGGTCTTAGAAGACTGCAACAAACTTTATTTACACAAAGGGTCGTTGACGTCCTCACAAAGTTACCACACACACACACTAACAACACTAACGTTCTACCTTATTATTATAAACAATATATTCAATAATACATCATAAAAGCAGAGGAGGAGGAGGAGAGGGAGGAAGCAGAGCAGAACAAACAGGAAGTGACAGGACTCAGAGAAACAGCTTTAAGAACACGACAGCAGACATTTCAGTTAGCACAGTTAGCATGTTCTGCTAAAAGACTATTGTTGTTCTCAACCACACACACACACACACACACACACACAGTGCTGATAAATTATCAATGACTCCACTTTAGCATCTTTCCACAGAATCGGGCGATCGAGGTTCATCATGAATAAATCAGTGGCCTCTCTCTCTCTGACTGACAGCTCTCTGTGAGTCATGTGACAGGAAGTGCTGATCTGTTTTGGTTTTCAGGTAAATAGAGGAAAAGTTCTTCTTCTCGTTTTTCTCGTTCTGGTTCTTCTCGTTCTTGTTCTTCTCATTCTTCTCGTTCTTGTTGTTCTTGTGCTTCTCATTCTTGTTCTTCTCGTTCTGGTTCTTCTCGTTCTTGTTCTTGTTGTTGTTCTTCTTCTTCAGGTGGTGTGAGGTGGTGAGAGGAGAGCAGCAAGGAGAGCTATAAACTCATATATATCTATAGATATATAAACCTATATATCTTTTTTCTTGTTTCTAATTGTTTGTGTATTGTTTGGTCATTGTTAGTATTGTGTGTTAGTTGTTTTGTAGTTTAGGGTTTAGTGTGTTTTCATGGCAGGGACGGCATCTGCTGTGGTCGTGTTTTTAAAACAAGAAAGCAATGAAAGCTCGTGGAGAGCGGCCTCGTGCTCAGCGAGGAGTATATACAGGTGTCACTACATCACTACAGTTAGAAAGGAGTTAGGCATAACTGTACGGAAAAGAGCGGAAAAAATGAAAGTCTAAAGAAATACAACAATGACCATACAACACTGGGTGTTTCATCTTTGTCTGGTTTGTTCTTGTGTCCTCTTGGTGTCCACACAATCACTCTCTTCTATGCACGTTTTAAAGGTGGCCTCTTTAAACATCAATGGGGGTAGAAACTTACAGAAGAGAGCTTTAATTGCTGAGGTAGCGAGACAGAAAAAACTGGATGTAACACACAGTGATAGTGTGAATGAGACAGACTGGAACTTATGGTGGGGGGGACAGATCGTGCTCAGTCACGGCTCTAGCATCAGCGCAGGAGTCGCCGTTTTATTCTCTCCATCAGTAAATGTAAATGTTTTAAATAGCACAGAGGTTTTAAAGGGGAGGATCCTCTCAGTAAAGGCAGACATTCATGGTTTCTGTTTTACTTTTATAAATGTTTATGGTCCAAACAAAGGCCCAGAGCGCTCAGTTGTTTTTAAAAGATCATTTAAGGCTGTGTGGTCAGGGGCAATGTGTGGTTATGGGGGGGGGACTGGAACTGCCGACCTCGTCGATGTGTGGGGGATGAAACATCCTTCAGTCAGGCAGTACACCTGGATATGAGTGATGGGGGAGTGGTTAGTGCAGCCAGACTAGACAGGATTTACCTGTCAGCTGGTTGCATTAATCGGGCTGCCACTTGTTACACCATCCCAGAGGGGTTTACTGACCATCATGCGATCTGCATGGAGTTTGTTTTTTCCTCAAACTGCAGTACAAAATCATTTTAATGTTAAACTTTTACTTGACTGTGTTTTTAATCAGAATTTTAAATTGTTCTGGGAACACTGGAGGACAAGAAAGGGGTGTTTCCCCTCTCTGAGTCAGTGGTGGGAGGTTGGGAAAAGCCATATCAGGGTGTTCTGCCAGCAGTATACAGCCTACTCTATTTTAGAATTAAGCAGACTGTACAGCAGTTAGAGGCGGAGATTCTGAACCTGGGGGGGGGGGCCTCTGGACAGCAGACCAACTCGATACAAACTAAGACACAGCAGTTAAATGCTTTCCTGCAGGAAAAAGCCAAAGGGGCACTGGTTCGAGCTCGGTGGAGAAAACAGTGGCACAGAGAAAGCAGATTGTGTGTCTCCAACTACCTGATGGGAAATTAACATCTGACCAGGCCGAAATAAAGAGACAAGTGGTGAACTTCTATACTGAACTGTTTGGGGACGAAGGCCGCGATGGGGATGTGAGCGCAGCTTTGACTCTGGACCTTCCACAACTGAGTCCAGAGGAGCGCTGTACCCTAGGCTCAGACGTCACCATAGAGGAATATAGAGGTCTTTTCTGCCTCACTCTTTGTGTTTGGACTAAAGTACACTGTGAAAAAAAGACAAACAATGGTGCTCATCAATTTTTTTGCTGGCCACTGCTAAACTGGCAATCTGGAAAAGCCGGGTGTCCGGTGTGGGCTGGACTGAGCCGGTGCTCTATCTGAAGGCACTGGTCTCTGCCAGGCTCAGGATAGAGCACGCATTTTACAAACTGACATGTAATCTGGGGTTTTTAAGGCTCAGTGAGTGAGGATGGCGCAGTGAGTGAGTGAGTGAGTGAATGAATTGATTAATGTTTATTAATTGTGGGGAAAAAAAGGGTTCGAAATTCAAGTTTTCTAAAAAGTCAAAAAAAGTCTTGTTCTTCTTGTCCTTGTTCTTCTCGTTCTTCTCATTGTTCTTGTCTGGAGTGTGAGGAACACATTTCCACACAGAGTTTGACAGCATCAGCAGCAGCAGCATCAGCAGCAGCAGCATCAGCAGCATCAGCAGCAGCAGCATCAGCATCAGCAGCAGCAGCATCAGCAGCAGCAGCAGCAGCAGCAGCAGCAGCAGCATCAGCAGCAGTAGCAGTAGCAGTAGCAGCAGCTGATTGGACGGTGGCAGTAAATCAAATACCCATCAGCCCTTGCGGCTGGTGCACATACATATCCAGTGTGTTTCCATTAACATGGAGAACATTGGGTTATTACAGCCATAATGACTGCGCGCCGTCTGCCTTTCGCCGTCTTCATATCTGCCAATAAAGCGCCGCCGCAGCAAAGAATCATGGGAATGAAATTAGGTGTAGATTTGTGGAGTGTGTGGCGCGGCCGCAGCCACGCGCGGGTTAAATGAAAAGATGACTGCAGCCTGTTTGCCGGGGCTGTTCATTAGTTAGCGGACGTCGCAGGTTCGATTCCCCCTGAGGCCCAACTGGCGGTGCCGGCGGCGCGGGGCGCGGCATCACATCAGCGCCACAGCAACGGAGAATCAAATATGAAGGGAGACGATGTTCCCCAC
>NW_025321508.1:10000-26306 GCF_019176455.1 Solea senegalensis
AGTTACTAAGCAACCAACTAACTAATTGTGAACACGGTTAAACTCACGTTTCTGTGACTTTGAAGAGTCTTCACTGTTGCTCCCATTTTGTTCCCGCTCTTTTTCTTCCACTTCCTGTTCAACTTTTCCTTCCACTTCCTGTTCCTGTTTGTCCTTCTTCTTCTTCTTCTTCTTCTTCAGCTTTAACTGAACTTATTAGATTTTTTGCAGTCGATCTATTCAAGAAGCTAGTTATGATAGTTAAAGAGATAACTAAGCAGTGTAAGTAAATCATTTAAGTTAACTGGGTAAGTTAACTGTAATTGCATATATATTAAACTCCTCCCCCTCTCTCTGGTGACCAGAGTCTAAATGTGTCTTCCTTCGTCCCATCCCACAACCACTGCTGCTCCTGCTGTTGCTATGGAGACGACAATCCTCTGGTGATTACTGTTAATTATCACCATGGCAACAGCATCAGTAGCAGTGTAATCACGTGTCAGGAGGTGAGAGGAGATGAGGACGCTCTCCTCAGACCCCACCCTCTGGCCCCACCCTCTGTCCTCATGTGATTAAAAAGTCAATAAAAATACACAAAGTAACACAACACAGTAAAAGTAAAGTTTTTAACATTAATTTTAGAGTAAAAACCTGTGACCATGTGACGTCGTGTGATGATGTCACTGGTGTTAATCAGCTGATTATCATGTGACTCACAGAGTAAACGTGTCACTGAGCTTTTATGAAGCTTTTAAGAAAGAAAAGATTTTAAACCACAAAGATGAAGAAACAAGTGAAGTGATGTTAAAATGTTCATGTTTATTTCATATTAGACACAAACACACACACACATACACACACACACACACACACAGACATTGTCATTGAAAGCCACACACACACACACACACATTGCTGGAGCCTTTTAGCACTTTTTGTCACCGGTTTGTGTTAAAAGTTAAACAGCTTTGAGAAAACCTTTTTGCCATTTCTTTAAGTGTGTGTGCATGTGCGTGTGTGTGTGTGTGTGTGTGTGTGTGTGTGGAGACACACACCCCTAAAAGCCAGAATAAATATTAAAAACAGATCAATATTTTATTGAAGATAAATTATTATAGTGTTTCTGAAAGCCTGTCGAGTGTGTGTGTGTGACTGACATGTTGTGTGTTAATAATGGATCAGTGTGTGTCACTTACACTATATTGTGATGTTAAAATGATTGTGACTTCGTTCTGATCTGAAATGTTTTTAAAACGTATGACAGCGACTCAGATGACACGTGAATATTTCATCACATGTCAGTGATGTGTGAGTGAATTCACTCTGTACAGAAAATGTTCCTCAGAACAAACACTGACAGTAACTGTGATTAAATCATGAAGACTGACACACACACACACACACACACAGTAACATGCTGTCAAACTACTGTTTAAACCCTGGTTAATGTCTCACTGTTAACTAAACACTGGTTTGATACAAGGAAATGTTAGCTGATGATGATGGTAATGATGATGATGATGGTGATGATGATGATGATGGTGATGATGGTGAAGATGATGATGGTGATGACGATGGTGGTGATGATGATGATGATGATGATGATGATGATGATGATGGTGAGGTGATGGTGGTGATGATGGTGATTATGATGATGATGGTATGATAATGATGTGATTATGATGATGATGATGTGATGGTGATTATGATGATGATGATGAGGGGTGATTATGATGATGATGATGGTGATTATGATGATGATGATGGTGATTATGATGATAGTGATGGTGATGGATGAGTGATGATGATGATGATGATGGTGATAATGATGGTGATTATGATGATGATGATGAGTGATGATTATGATGATGATGGTGATGATGATGATGGTGGTGATGATGAGTGATTATGATGATGATATGATGATGGTGATTATGATGATGATGGTGATGATGATGGTGTGATGATGGTGATTATGATGATGATGATGATGATGATGGTGATTATGATGATGATGGTGATGATGATGGTGGTGATGGTGGTGATGATGGTGATTGTGATGATGATGGTGATGATGATGATGATGATGATGATGATGATGATGATGATGATGGTGATTATGATGATGATGATGATGATGATGGTGATTTTGATGATGATGATGGGGGTGATTATGATGATGATGATGATGGTGATGATGATGATGATGTGGTGATGATGGTGATTATGATGATGATGGTGATGATGGTGATTATGATGATGATGGTGATGATGATGAGTGGTGATGATGGTGATTATGATGATGATGATGATGATGATGGTGATTGATGATGGTGATGGTGGTGATGATGGTGATTATGATGATGATGATGATGATGGTGATGGTGATGATGGTCATCCTCCACAACAGGTTCACACACACACATCTGCTCAGCTGTGAAACTGATGACATTTCACAGTCTGGTTTACATGTGTGTTTGATCAGACACTCTCACACACACACACACACACACACACATATCTATCTATCTATATATATATATAGATAGATATATATCTATCTCTATATATATATATATATATAGATATATATCTATATATATATAGATATATATATATATGTGGACGTATAGAGTGGAGTCTCTTCAGTAAATGTCACCGTCTCGACTCGTCAAACATGAAACTTTCTGAAAATTAAAGCTGAAACTTTTTATTGAAGCAATAAAAAGTTCAAACACACCAGAGACAAAATCATTTCAGAGAGAGAGAGAGACAGTGAATGCATCGCTGACATCATCACATGGTTCATGGTGCATTCGAGGTTTCCTCTTTGCTTCCTGTTTACGCTGAATGATCATGTGACCTCAGTCTGACACGATCATCTGTTTACAGATGTTTACATTAGAGATTACAGATGTTTAAGATAGAGGTTACAAGTCCCCGTGTGTCTTTGTCATTGGAGGTTTGTACAGAGACTTCCAGGCCGGGCCTGACCTCCCAGGGGCTGTCCTGACCTCTCCGGGCCGGGCCTGACCTCTCCGGGCCGGTCCTGACCTCTCCGGGCCGGGCCTGACCTCTCCGGGCCGGTCCTGACCTCTCCGGGCCGGGCCTGACCTCTCCAGGGAGTGTCGATGCGCCCACTCATTTTGTCTCTGTTCAAAGTTTTTACCATCAGGTGGTAGAAGGTATTTCCTGAGGCTTCCTGTAGAGAGGCCTGAGGGCAGCGGTCTAGATGAGGACCCGTACAGTCCTTCAGGTCTGGAGTCAGCTGGATGAGGGGGAAGGAGTCTTGTGTGTTGGCTGTGGTTTCACCTGAGGAGGTGTCCAGCATCAGGAGCTCGTGTCCACTCAGTCTCCCTCTCCAGTGACCAAGCAGGTGTTTGGCCACTCTACAGGACCTCAGATACAGACCCGAAGCCAGACCAGAAGAGTCCTCCAGCCGGGGCCCAGCCAGCTCCACCACCTGGCCCAGAGTAGTGGCCCCCGCAGCCTGGAGCAGAGAAAACAGAGAGGGGCCTGCCCAGTCTGGACAGTCCAGGACCATCCCGTGGAGAACCGGCTCCTGCATTAGCCGGTGCAGTTTTCTGAGCAGGTTCCACACAGTAAAAACACTTTTATAAAACGAAGAGATGACCTGTTGTGCTGAGTGCTGTTCATTAAAAACAAATCCAGACCCAGGCTGTTAAAACACTTCAGGATGCAGCAGACTAGACCCTCCACAGAGCGTCCTCTGGTCCATTCAGCAACCCCCTCCTTTGGAAGGAAGAGGACACTGTGTGGGACCCAGTGTACCCTGTCCCAAATAAAATCAACTAAAAGCCTTTGTATGTGGAACAGGAGAGAGGCTGGAGGATCCATGCACGCCAACCTATGCCACAGGGAGGACAAGACCAGGACCCTGTCTCTTTATGACATCTTTGGGAGGAGCCACCTCCACTTGTTGAGCCGTCCTTTTACCGTTTCCACAATGTTGTCCCAGTTTTTCTTTGTGCTGGTCTCGTGCCCCAAATACCTCAGAGTGTGTCTGTGTGTGTGTGTGTGTGTGTCTGCGTGTGTGTGTGTGTGTGTGTGCATGTGTGTGTGTGTGCATGTGAGTGTGTGTGTGTGTGCGTGTGTCTGTGTGTGTGTGTGTCGTGTGTCTGTGTGTGTGTGTGTGTGTCGTGTGGGCAGTCTCTGTGTGTGTGTGTGTGTCTGTGTGTGTGTGTGTGTGCGGGCGTGTGTCTGTGTGTGTGTGTGTGTGTGTGCATGTGAGTGAGTGTGTGTGTGTGTGTGTGTGTGTGTGTGTGTGTGTGTGTGTGTGTGTGTGTGTGCATGTGAGTGTGTGTGTGTCTCAGTCTCTCAGTAAAATGACATTTAGAGCAGAAGGGTGAGAAAAGCAATCTGCCCTCATCCTCCCTGGAGAGAGAGAGAGGGACAGACAGAGAGACAGAGAGACAGAGAGACAGAGAGAGAGAGAGAGAGAGAGAGAGAGGTGTAAATGTAAGAATGAGTGAATAAAAGAAGAGAACAATGAGAACAGTGACACCTACAGGACACTGAGGTGAAACAGAGAAGTTTAGATTCATTCAGGTTTAGTTTAATTAAGTTTATATTTAAAGGTGTACTCACAACTATAGGAAGGAGACAATGTATGTTTAACTTTCATCAGGACACTGTGGTAATGTAATGTCCTCACAGTGTCCTCACATCACCACAATGTCCTCACAGTGTCCTCACATCACCACAATGTCCTCAATGTCCTGTTATCTCTTGTCTTTTGTGTCTCATGTCTTTTGTGTCTCATGTCTTTTTTCTCTTGTCTCTCATATCTTTTGTCTCTCATGTCTTTTTTCTCTTGGCTCTCATGTCTTTTGTCTCTTGTGTCTCTTATGTCTTTTGTCTCTTGTTTCTCATATCTTTTGTCTCTCATGTCTTTTTTCTCTTGGCTCTCATGTCTTTTGTGTCTTGTGTCTCTCATGTCGTTTGTCTCTCGTGTCTTTCGTCTCTCATGTCTTTTTGTCTCATGTCTCCTATGTCTTTTGTCTCTTATCTCTCTTGTATCTCATGTCTTTTGTCTCTCATGTCTTTTGTCTCTTGTATCTCATGTCTTTTGTCTCTCGTGTCTCTTTGTCTCTCAGTGTCAGTTGACAGATTTTCTTCTCATAAATAAAAAATGTTGAGCAGTAGACGACGAGGATGAGGACGAGGACGAGTGAGGAGACGTTTGTTGTGCTCTTACAAAATCAAAGTGGAATAAAAAGTGTCCTCAGGGACGTTTCTGTGCTTTCGTCTCTTCACGTCTTCAAGTCGCTGTCACTTCTGAGACTCACAGTCGTCTGACTACAAGAGCCTGGAGGGTCCACGTCCACACACTGTCTCTCTGTCTGTCTGTGTCTGTCTCTCTGTCTGTGTCTCTCACACTCACACTCACACACACAGTGTGTTGCTGTGTCAGCTCTCTTTGCTTCATAAATATGATTCTCTGTTTTTCACTGATTGGCTTTTTCTGTGGCAGCGACGAGGGAATTATTGATTGATTTACTCACCGCCTGAAAATTATCGTACACACACACACACACACACACACACCTGAACACCTGAACACTTTTAGACACACACACAATTGCAGCTGCATACACACAGACACACACACACACACCACACAGACACACACAGACACACACACACACACACACACAGACACCGTGCCTTACCACGTGTACGCAGCGCCACCACAGACACCACAGGCACACACACAGGGCACAGAAACACACACACACACACAGACACACACAGACACACACACACACACACAGACACCTGGCATGCGCACACGTGTGTGCACACACACCTGAACACATCTTGGCGCCACACACACCGCACACACACTGCAGCAAACACGAACACAGACACACACACACACACACACACATGTTCGACATTCATGACTTGAGGGGACATTGCATTGACTTACATTCATTTCTTGCAGACTTACTCTAACCTTAACCACAATTACTACTGGCCTAATCCTAATCCTAACCCTAACCCTAACCCTAACCTAACCTTAAAACATATCTTCACCTTAAAATGTAGTAATTTACGTTATGGGGACTTGCTTTTTGTCCCCACAAGGAGGACAAGTCCCCATAATGTGACTGTGTAAACAGGTTTAGGTCCCCACAACATTAGTAATACCTGGACACAGATCACACGTGCACGCACACACGTGCGCACACACACACACACACACACACAGATACATTAGCATTAAAGAGGGAAGTTTCAGTGTTAACTGATCAATGAACAATGAAAACTCTGTAACTGTTTCCTTTTCCTTTATTACAGACAGACAGAGAGACAGACAGACAGACAGACAGAGAGACAAAGAGACAGAGAGACAGACTTCACCTGACGTGGGGTGAAGTAACAACAGCACCTCCACCAGGGGGCAACGTTACCTTTTATAACTTCAGTTTCTCTTTAAGTTGATCTGAATCAACAGTTTAAACCTGTGATTGAACTGGTTTTAATCTTGAATCTTAAGTGGTTTTAAATACGTAAACCTTGTTTTTAACTGGTTTTATCTTATTTTACCAGTTAAACCACTGTCCATCAGATGACTTTATTCTTTTAAATAGTCATATTGGTTTTTAAATACCAGCTACACACACACACACACACTAGTCTGAATGATGGAGAAACTGCCGCCTCAGCAGAAAATGACTGCTCTTTAACACGTCTGCTGATTTAAACCTCCCCCCTCCTCCCTCACTTCCTTTATCTATCTGTCCATCTCCTCCTCCTCCTCCTCCCCCTCTCTTTTATCTCTCTCTCTAAAATGACTCTTAAATACTTCCCACTCGACTGTGTCTGTCTCTCTCTCTCATTGGTCGTCGCTGACATTTTGTTAGACGTCGTTAAGGCGGTCGCCGCCGTAAAGCAGCCGAGGGTGACACCGTCCACCTGCACAGAACCACTTACAGTTCTTATTTAAGGTCTCGATTAACCTTCTTTTCTGTACGACTAATCAATTTTCATGATATGAGCTCCATAAAGAGAGAGCGCACACACACACGCACACACAGAGCAAAGGTGAAAGAAGCAGAACTCACAGCTTTGACTCTGGAGAGTAAAGTATCATCAGCTCAGAACATTAAACTTTATGTAGAACCTTCAGCTCTGATGTTCTGACAAAGACCAGAGAACAAAGGAACCATACACATCATTAGAACCTCCTCCATGACCCTTAGAACCTCCTCCTCCGTGACCCTCTCTACCTCCTCCTTGACTCTTAGACCCTCCTCTTTGACTCGGACCCTCCTCCTTTATTCTTATAACCTCTTCCCTGACTCTTAGACCCTCCTCTTTGACTTAGACCCTCCTCCATGACTCTTAGACCCTCCTCCTTGACTCTTAGAGCCCTCCTCTTTGGCTTAGACCCTCCTCCTCCGTGACTCTTAGACCCTTCCCTTTGACTTGGGCCCTCCTCCATTGGCTCTAAGACCCACCTCCCTGACTCTTGGAGCCCTCCTCCGTGACTCTTGGACCCCTCCTCCTTGACTCTTAGACCCTCCTCCTTGAGACCTCTGGGAGCCCTCCTCCACTCTACTTCCCTCCTTAGGGCCCTCCTCCTGACCCTCCCTCCCCTCCTCCACGACCCCCCAGAACCTCCTCCTTGACTGACCAGACCCTCCTCTATGACGCTAAGACCATCCTTGACTTGGACCCTCCTCTATGACGCTAAGACCCTCCTCCTTGACTCTTAGACCCTCCTCCATGACTCTTAGACCCTCCTCCCTGACTCTTAGACCCTCTTCCATGATTCTTAGACCCTCCTCTTTGACTCCTGGAACCGCTAGCATACTGGAGGGCATGGCTTCAGGTAAAGTTCAGGCCTGTGATTGGACGTTTAAGTTCTTTTGTTTCCTTTTGTTTCTTATCTTGAGGATAAAGAAACACACACACACACACACACACACACACACAGTATGTGCATGTGTGGGTCTGCTAACTCTGTGAGGCCACACACACACACACACACACACATTGACAGTTTGACAGGTTGTGTGTTGGAAACCAGCAGAGCAGCAGAGAGAGGTCAGCCTGGGTTAACTGACTCTGTGTGTGTGTGTGTGTGTGTGTTAATGCAGATACTGCTGTAGTTTTTTCTCTGAACATGTTTCATCATCAGTTGTTGCTGCTTTACTGTGTTTACTTTGTTGCTGTCGCTGTCGTTCTTTCATTGTTGTCGTTGTTGTTGTCGTTTTCATCAGAATCAGATGAATCTTCAGAATCCTTGTTTTGACTTTCTGGACACAAACAAATATTTGTCACCTCTCCCGTGGTTTCCCATCATGCCTTTCTGTCAGCAGCGGCGCTGGTTGAGCAGGCGGAGGCCGACCTCGACCTTCAGCGGCACCGGGAGGACAAAGTCGTCGTTGGAGACGGAGACGGACGACGAGCAGCAGAATCCATTCAGAGACGTTAATAAAATCAAAGAGCCTGATATGATCAAGCATGAAGTGCATTAGAAAGGTAATGTGAATTTAAACCTCAGTCTGTCATTATGAAAAACACTGAGCCGTCGCCCACGACGACGACGACACACCAGCGAGACCTCCTCCTCCTCCTCCTCCTCCTCCTCCTCACCCACAGCAGCTCGAATTTATGAGGCCGAGTTCCTCAATCTAATAGAAGGATTCAGGTGTTACTAATGGACGAGGGAGGGAGGGAGAGAGAGAGAGAGAGAGAGAGAGAGAGGAGGGAGGGAGAGAGAGAGAGAGAGGAGACAGAGAGAGGGAGGGAGGAGAGCGAGAGAGAGGAGAGAGGGAGAGTGAAAAGAGAGAGGAGAGAGAGAGGAAAAAGAGAGAGGAGAGAGAGAGGGAGGGAAGAGAGATAGAGAGGAGAGAGAGAGAGAGTGAAAGAGAGAGAGAGAGAGAGAGGAGGGAGAGAGAGGAGACAGAGAGAGAGAGGAGAGAGAGCGAGAGCGAGAGCGAGAGAGGAGAGAGAGAGAGAGATGAAGGAAGGGGAAAAAGAAAAGAAGCAACAGAGGGGGAGGAGGCAGAGGAGAAAGACAAGAAGAAGGAATGGACAGGAAAATGCATAAAAAGAAGAACAAAAGAGGAGTGGACAAAGAAAGAAATGATGGGAAGAGGAAAGAAATTAAGAATGAGGAAAAAAGGAGAAAAAAAAGTTCTGTTTTCACAAATAATAAAAACTCTGACATCGTCCTGAAAATTCAAAAGTAAACTTTATCGATTGTTTAGTTTTAAGTTGTTAAAGACACATTCTGTGAATTCTTCTCTCTCAGAATCCAATCAAAGAATGAGTCGCTCACTAAACGATGCGGACGAACTCACTGACATCACTTCCTGTTTGCGGAGATGAAGGTAAACTTCAGAACCATGGATAGAGTTAAAGGACAGAGATGAAGGTAAACTTCAGAACCATGGACAGAGTTAAAGGACAGAGATGAAGGTAAACTTCAGAACGGAACCAGTAAACTTGAACCATGGACAGAGTTAAAGGACAGAGATGAAGGTAAAACGCCAGAACCATGGACAGAGTTAAAGGACAGAGACGAAGGTAAACTTCAGAACCATGTACAGAGTTAAGGACAGAGATGAAGGTAAACTTCAGAACCATGGACAGAGTTAAAGGACAGAGATGAAGGTAAACTTCAGAACCATGGACAAAGATGAAGGTAAACTTCAGAACCATGGACAGAGATGAAGGTAAACTTCAGAACTATGGACAAAGATGAAGGTAAACTTCAGAACCATGGACAGAGGTGAAGGTAAACTTCAGAACCCTGGATAGAGGTGAAGGTAAACGCCAGAACCATGGACAGAGGACAGAGACGGTAAACTTCAGAACCATGGACAGAGTTAAAGGACAGAGATGAAGGTAAACGTCAGAACCATGGACAGAGTTAAAGGACAGAGACGAAGGTAAACTTCAGAACCATGTACAGAGTTAAAGGACAGAGATGAAGGTAAACAACACAGATGAAACAGAACTTGGATGTAAAGAACCATGGACAGAGATGAAGGTAAACTTCAGAACTATGGACAAAGATGAAGGTAAACTTCAGAACCATGGACAGAGGTGAAGGTAAACTTCAGAACCAAGGACAGAGATGAAGGTAAACGTCAGAACGAGGTAAACTTCAGAACCATGGACAGAGTTAAAGGACAGAGATGTAAAGAACCATGGACAGAGTTGGACAGAGGTAAAGGTACAGAGAGGACAGAGATGAAGGTAAACTTCAGAACCATGGACAGAGTTAAAGGACAGAGATGAAGGTAAACTTCAGAACCATGGACAAAAGATGAAGGTAAACTTCAGAACCATGGACAGAGATGAAGGTAAACTTCAGAACTATGGACAAAGATGAAGGTAAACTTCAGAACCATGGACAGAGGTGAAGGTAAACTTCAGAACCCTGGATAGAGGTGAAGATAAACCCAGACAGGACAGAGATGAAGGTAAACTTCAGAACCAAGGACAGAGATGAAGGTAAACTTCAGAACCATGGACAAAGATGAAGGTAAACTTCAGAACCATGGATAGAGGTGAAGATAAACTTCAGAACCAAGGACAGAGGTGAAGGTAAACTTCAGAACCCTGAAGATAGGACAGAGATGAAGGTAAACTTCAGAACCATGGACAAAGATGAAGGTAAACTTCAGAACCAGGACAGAGATGAAAACCGAAGAACCACAGAACCCTGGATAGAGGTGAAGATAAACTTCAGAACCAAGGACAGAGATGAAGGTAAAACTTCAGAACCATGGACAAAGATGAAGGTAAACTTCAGAACCATGGATAGAGGTGAAGATAAACTTCAGAACCATGACAGAGGTGAAGGTAAACTTCAGAACCCTGGATAGAGGTGAAGATAAACTTCAGAACCAAGGACAGAGATGAAGGTAAACTTCAGAACCAAGGACAGAGGTGAAGACAGAACCAAGGACAGAGATGATACACAGAACCATGGACAAAGATGAAGGTAAACTTCAGAACCATGGATAGAGGTGAAGGTAAAATTCAGAACCATGGACAAAGATGAAGGTAAACTTCAGAACCATGGATAGAGGTGAAGATAAACTTCAGAACCAAGGACAGAGATGAAGGTAAACTTCAGAACCATGGACAAAGATGAAGGTAAACTTCAGAACCAGGACAGAGGTGAAGATAAACTTCAGAACCATGGACAAAGATGAAGGTAAACTTCAGAACCATGGACAAAGATGAAGGTAAAGGAAAAAGATAAAGGTAAACTTCAGAACCATGGACAGAGGTGAAGGTAAACTTCAGAACCCTGGATAGAGGTGAAGATAAACTTCAGAACCAAGGACAGAGATGAAGGTAAACTTCAGAACCATGGACAAAGATGAAGGTAAACTTCAGAACCATGGACAGAGGTGAAGGTAAACTTCAGAACCATGGACAAAGATGAAGGTAAATTTCAGAACCAAGGACAGAGGTGAAGATAAAACAAAACTTCTGGAAAACAAGGAGTCCTACATCAGGATACTCTTTGTAGACTACAGCTCCGCCTTTAACACGGTCATCCCCTACAAACTCACCCACAAGCTGTCCACCCTTGGCATTCACCCCACCCTCTGCGACTGGCTCCTTGACTTCCTGACTGGCAGACCACAGACTGTCAGGATTGGCAATAAAACATCAGCCAGCATCATCACAAACATTGGCACTCCACAAGGATGTGTCCTCAGCCCCATCCTCTACACCCTGTTCACACATGACTGTGTCGCCTCCCATAAAGACAACATCATCCTGAAGTTTGCTGACGACACTGCAGTGATAGGATGCATCACTGCGGCGGACGAAGCGGCCTACAGGACGGAGGTGGACAGTCTGGTTTCTTGGTGCGAGGACAACAACCTCACCCTAAACACAGACAAGACGAAGGAGATGATAGTGGACATGAGGAAGGAGAGGAGACCTCACCAACCACTGTTTATCCGGGATCTTGAAGTGGAGTGGGTGAGCAGCTTTAAGTACCTCGGGGTCCACATCACTGAGGACTTCACATGGACCACCAACACAACACAGCTGCTCAAGAAAGCACAGCAACGGTTGTATTTTCTGAGGAGGCTGAGGAAGTTTGGCATGTCGACAAAGATCCTCAGCAACTTCTACAGCTGTGTCGTGGAGAGCAGTCTGACCAACTGTATCAGCGCGTGGTACGGCAGCACTACAGCCATGGACCGCAAACGCCTGCAGAGAGTGGTAAAGACAGCTGAGATGATCACCAGGTCTCCACTGCCCTCACTGCACAGCATCTACCACCGCAGAGTCCACAGGAGAGCTGCCACCATCATCAAAGACAGCACCCACAACATGGACTGTTTACACTCCTGCCCTCAGGACGGAGGTACAGGAGTGCCAAATGCAGGACAACCCGTCTAAAGAACTCTTTTTACCCCACTGCCATCAGAATCCTCAACAGCTGAACGGGACTACAATAATCCTGTCACCTGGTTACACTGTCACTTTAATCTGTTACCGTCACTTTAAACCCTGAAACATGTCACTTTAAATCTGTTAAATTGCACAACCAGTGTTCACTTTATGTACAGTTCTTATTTCTTGTTTATATGCATATGTTTACACTTATTTTATGCATATATGTTATGTTAGTTTTTTTTGTAATACTCTTATTCCTTGTATATATGCATATGTTTACACTTATTTTATGCATATATGTTATTTTAGTTTATTTGTAATATTTATATTTTTCTTATGTATATTTATACTTTTTTTTTTCTACAAAAGCATCTCTTTTTCTACTTTATGCTGGTGTTTTGTGAGTGGACAGCAAAGTAAGAATTTCATTGTACAGGGAAACGTGTTTCTTTACTGTGCATATGACAATAAACACTTTGAATCTTGAATCTTGATAAACTTCAGAACCAAAGACAGAGATGAAGGTACACTTCAGAACCATGGACAAAGATGAAGGTAAACTTCAGAACCATGGATAGAGGTGAAGGTAAACTTCAGAACCAAGGACAGGACAGAGGTGAAACTTCAGAACCATGAAAGATGAAGAAACTTCAGAACCATGGATAGAGGTGAAGATAAACTTCAGAACCAAGGACAGAGATGAAGGTAAACTTCAGAACCATGGACAAAGATGAAGGTAAACTTCAGAACCATGGATAGAGGTGAAGGTAAACTTCAGAACAAGGACAGAGGTGAAGGTAAACTTCAGAACCATGGACAAAGATGAAGGTAAACTTCAGAACCAAGGACAGAGGTGAAGATAAACTTCAGAACCATGGACAAAGATGAAGGTAAACTTCAGAACCATGGATAGAGGTGAAGGTAAACTTCAGAACCAAGGACAGAGATGAAAGTAAACTTCAGAACCATGGACAAAGATGAAGGTAAAGGACAAAGATAAAGGTCAACTTCAGAACCATGGACAGAGGTGAAGGTAAACTTCAGAACCCTGGATAGAGGTGAAGATAAACTTCAGAACCAAGGAGATGAAGTAAACTTCAGAACCATGGACAAAGGTGAAGGTAAACTTCAGAACCATGGACAGAGGTGAAGGTAAACTTCAGAACCCTGGATAGAGGTGAAGATAAACTTCAGAACCAAGGACAGAGATGAAGGTAAACTTCAGAACCATGGACAAAGATGAAGGTAAACTTCAGAACCATGGATAGAGGTGAAGATAAACTTCAGAACCAAGGACAGAGATGAAGGTAAACTTCAGAACCATGGACAAAGATGAAGGTAAACTTCAGAACCATGGATAGAGGTGAAGGTAAACTTCAGAACCAGGACAGAGGTGAAGGTAAACTTCAGAACCAAGGACGGGGGTGAAGGTAAACTTCAGAACCATGGACAGAGATGAAAGTAAACTTCAGAACCATGGACAAAGATGAAGGTAAGGACAAAGATAAAGGTAAACTTCAGAACCATGGACAGAGGTGAAGGTAAACTTCAGAACCATGGACAAAGATGAAGGTAAGGACAAAGATAAAGGTAAACTTCAGAACCATGGACAAAGATGAAGGTAAAGGACAAAGATAAAGGTAAACTTCAGAACCATGGACAGAGGTGAAGGTAAACTTCAGAACCAAGGACAGAGGTGAAGGTAAACTTAAGAACCATGGACAAAGATGAAGGTAAGGACAAAGATAAAGGTAAACTTCAGAACACTTCAGAACCATGGACAAAGATAAAGGTAAAGGACAAAGATAAAGGTAAACTTCAGAACCATGGACAGAGGTGAAGGTAAACTTCAGAACCAAGAGATTAAGGTAATCTTCAGAACCATGGACAGAGATTAAGGTAATCTTCAGAACCATGGACAGAGATGAAAGTAAACTTCAGAACCATGGACAAAGAAGGTAAACTTCAGAACCATGGACAGAGGTGAAGGTAAACTTCAGAACCAAGGACAGAGGTGAAGGTAAACTTCAGAACCATGGACAAAGATGAAGGTAATCTTCAGAACCATGGACAGAGATGAAAGTAAACTTCAGAACCATGGACAAAGATGAAGGTAAAGGACAAAGATAAAGGTAAACTTCAGGACCATGGACAGAGACAGTACCTACAGAACCTCAGGTCATCGTCTCTTGACTGTAGATGACATCAGAGGTGATGACATCATCAGGTGATGTAGTGCCTCAGGCGTGTGTTCACAGTGAAGCATGGACACACACACTCACATGCACACACACACACACAGATTTAATGAGAGCGAGTCGATAAAAGCTGCAGTTCTTTGATACTGTTGACACTGTTTCAGCACAAAATGGAATTGATTTAACCTGAGTTAATTTCCCAGTGTGTGTGTATGTGTGTGTGTGTGTGTTGAATTAAATAAGCTGTTGTGTTTTTGCAGAGGGCAGCAAACATTGTTGACTTTACAAGCTGATCACTCAACTAAAACTACATCACTAATTAAAAACCTGCTGCATGTGTGTGTGTGTGTGTGTGTGTGTGTGTGTGTGTGTGGCAGTCTGATGTTGAACTCTGGTCAGGAAGGAGACGGGTCAACACACTCACACTTTCCTGTTTTTTTCATTTCTCCATTTCTATCCTCCACTCCTGTCACTCTGTCTGTCAACCTCTCTCTCTCTCTCTCCCTCCCTCTCTCTGCGTAGCTGTCAATCACTCAGTTACTCAACCGACACATTACTTCCATGGGCACACACACACACACTTACACACACACACACACACACACACACACACACAGAGCTGACCATCATTACCAGGCTGCAGTGAAGCAGAAAAGCTCAGTAATAGCAGGTCACTGCCCCTGTGTGTGTGTGTGTGTGCCAGTGTGTGTGTGAGAGAGAGAGAGTGTGTGTGTTGACCAGTTGGCAGTCTATTAGTGTGATGTGATGGACTGTGTTTGGCCAGAGTGTGTATTTGTGTGTGTGTTTCTTTTCTTTTGTTCAGACTCGACTCCATGACGTTGTAGAAAGTTTAAAAACATAAAAACCCATGTTAGTTAAAGCTGTGATACGTTCATACTGCCTCCTGCACACAGGAAGTGATGACGGCGTCAACAACAATAACAACATGGAGAATAACGTGAAGTTCAACTGAAAACACAAAAACAAAAAGTTCATAAGTAAATTCTGTTGAACAATATCTGACTCTGCTGCTGTATACACACAAGCGCTCCCTCATTCAGGTCTGATAGTTGTGTCTGTTGGTCTCTGTATATTACTGCACAATCACTGACAAACACGTATGTGCGTGTGTGTGCATGTGTGTGCATGCAGGTATTACTAATGTTGTGGGGACCTAAAACTGTCAGTCACATTATGGGGGACTTGTCTTCCTTGTGGGGACAAAAATCAAGTCCCCACAACGTAAATGACTACATTTTAAATTGAAGATATGTTTTAAGGTTAGGATTAGGATTAGGGTTAGGATTAGGCCAGTAGTAATTGTGGTTAAGGGTAGAGTAAGTCTCCAGTAAATGAATGTAAATCAATGCAATGTCCCATCATGTCATGAATGTCCAACATCTGTGTGTGTGTGTGTGTGTGTGTGTGTGTGAGTGGGACATGTGACTCCTCTGTTACAACAGATGAACCAGTGATGCAGATCTGAGTCGAGGTCTGCTTTAATATTTCATGTCACGGCTGGATAATTCATGCACACACGCACACACACTGCCATATACATGACCATTAAATATAATCCTTTCATATAAATCATCCTCTCTTGATTTAATCCTGATATACATGGATCATGTTCTGTGATTGTGTTACATATGTAACGTGTATGTTCCTCACACTTCACGTCGTTCCTCCACACACACGCACACACAAACACATGC
>NW_025321509.1:0-24343 GCF_019176455.1 Solea senegalensis
GACCTCCATAACTAACATATATATATGTGTAACTTGAAAACAAGTTAATATATGTAAGTAGACCTCCATAACTAACATATATGTGTAACCGTGAAAACAAGTTAATATATGTAAGTAGACCTCCATAACTAACATATATGTGTAACCGTGAAAACAAGTTAATATATGTGAGTAGACCTCCATAACTGACATTACATAACTAACAAGATTTCCACTGTTTAATGAACACAGTTAAAGCCAGAGTTAAATAAACAATACAACTTCAGAACCAGCCTTGTCATTTGTCATCACCTTACAAATTACGCTGGCCTTTCTTTTTGTAGGCTGTAATGCGGTTATACACATAATATTTCAACGTTTGCCAGTCACGGTTCTTAAGAGCTGCAGGCTCAGCCCTTAAACATTTCTCACAGTCATTCTTTGTTGGTAGTGATAATCTGCTTCATGTTCCTTTCAACAGCTTTTACCTCTTCCTCCTGCCATGTTCTTTTTTGAGTGGATTTACCTGTAAGTGGGCAGAAAAAAATATGTAAACACAAATGGACCCAATACCCCAATATCTTGTTTGCGCCACCACCAAAACGCTGAACATGGGTGCATTCACCATTTTACACACATTCATACACAGTTGGCCGATACCACCTTCTCATCAGAAGCAAGAGCCATTCACACACTGAAGGGAGAGTCATCAGGAGCAATTTGGGGTTTAGTCTCTGGCTCAAGGACAACTTCACTGCAGGATTGAACTGTGCTATGTCAGAATGAAAAAGATAAAAAAAAGAAATGATAATCACCTTTGACAGATGTCGCTGCTCTGAGTCTGTCATCCTCTCCTGATGGTGGCTTGCGTTTCTTGCTTGTTGATGGGACTTTATTCCTCGCCCCTGATGACGATTCCAACAAAAAGTAAATTATATATTCATAAGGTATACAGATAGGGGGACTAGCATGGGACATTAGTTAACTAAGCAGGTAACAAAACATCAGCACTTATTAGTATCAGCACCACTGCTTCTGTCCAATTCTTCTTACTATCCATTCATACAATTTTTAATTTATTCAGGCTCACAGGCGCTGTGACCAAGCCCATATTTACGTTTATGCGAGTTGGGCTGCTGTGTCTGCAATAAAAGCAATATTGTCTCTTGCTGTACACCCTGTTGCCATTCCTCTTTTAGTTTTTTTTGTCACCGTAGAGCTGAAGAACTACAGTACATAGGCCTATCTTCAGGAGGGGGTAGTAGAAGCAAGAGGCGATTCTATTTATCTTAAAATGCAGCCATATGTGAGTTGGGCAGCTGTGTTCTGTTCTGATGAAGAGAAGGACATGTTTGAGATGTCACAGCTCCAACTCATCCTCTACTGATGATAGTTCGTGTCTCTTGTGTAGTGGTGGGATTATCCTTATCATATCCATTGCGAGTGTCATTGTTAAGGCAGCAGTACCAGTAAATCACCAATAGGTGTCAGCATTGCTATGTAAACAGAGCAAATAAGATAAATGTTGTAAGCTATTGCATTTTGCAGAAAATCTTAATTAAATGTGTTGATTAAATTGAATAGTGTAATAAGTAGTCAAATATACAATGAAACCAATACAATTTGCAGTAAGAGAAACTGTGCTGTCGTGGTAAAGAGGTTTATTTTCATGGACAAGCATCACCTCTCTTCCATGTTCTGGTATTCAGCTCCTGGTCTGGACTGTTCAGCAGTTTTCTCCACTGGTCTGGATGTTTCTCTGGATGGTGAACTGTGCACTGTTGTTTTTGGAAGCCATTCTAGATTTAGTCTTAGATTTAGTCTTTTGGACTAAAACGCTTATTAGTTTTAGTCAGGTTTTAGGTTGTTTTGTTTTTTTTTAAAAAGAAAGAAGTATAATCTTTTAACAAATCCATTTAGGCCAATAAGTAGAAGCAGAAACCTTTAATCTCCATATTTCAACTTTTCAACAGTTTTTTTCATGAATTGACGCAGACTTCATCATACAACAGTGTCACACATAAGTTTGACATGAAATTACCTCCGCGACCGCCTCTAGATCGGCTTGGAAGGGCTCGGGCGAAGGTTGTTTACATCGAACCCCCGCCCAGACCTCGCCGTGGACATGTGCACTCGCTGCGGCTTCTCCCGCCCGCCTGCCCCCAGCGTGACTGTCGATGGGAGCAGACTGTCCTCAGAACGCCCTGACATCAGGACGAGGAGCGTAAATCGTCTTGAAACACGGACCAAGTCATTTTTAGGTTTTGATTGTCCCTCTGTCTGGGCCCCCCCTGCCAATCGGGCCCTAGGCACGTGCCTAGTTTGCCTTTGCGTTAATCCGGCTCTGTGTATGCACAGCTGGATGAAGTGTGTAACAGAGGCATTATGTCGTCTTCCAAAATAAATGCACGTCGTAACTAGTGACCAAGATTTATGACAACAGGTGATGGTCTCATAGTAGAGCTGAAACAATTAATTGATTACTAAATTAATCGAAAACTATTTTGATAATCGATTAAGGGTTTGAAGCTTTTTTCATGAATAAAACAAGATTTCCGATAGTTTAAGCTTCTCTAATGTGAGTATTTTCTTTAATTCTTTGCTCTGGATAACAAAGAAGTCATTCAAAGTTTATCAAATTTGGTTTGTGGACATTTGAGACATCATCATCATCATTTCCAGTTTAACAAACACCATTCAACATTTTTTAAGGTTTTCTAATAATTTATGGACCAAACGATTAATTGAGAAAATAATCAACAGATTAATCGATCATAAAAAGAATCATTAGTTACAGCTCTATCTCATGCTGCTCTGACCAGAGTAATCAACTAAACGTAAAGGTTCTGGACAGAAGCTTTAGCCTGTTTGAAGTCAGTGCCTTGGGACACGTTGCACCACATGCTCCTGAAAAACACGGAGGCAATCCGAACCACGGAAATGTGTTTTAGCTGCTGGTCTTGCAAACATGTAGCCATTCTCTTCGAACCCTGCAAGCCTCTCTCTCTAAAACCAGGAGTTCCAATGCATTCAGCATTTTCTGAGTCACAAGAATTGGAACCGGTCTACCTATTTTTCCCCTGATCACAATCCTTGTCTGCAGAGTCTTTTCTCTATTTCAGAGAGTCCGAGTCCAAATCCTGGTGAGGATCGGACTGGGCAGACAAGGACATGCTTGCCACCTCTCCTTCCCTGCGACGGTTAAAGAGGATGATCTGTGCTAAGCACACCTTTGCCAGGTCTATCCAAGTGTTTGTGGAAGGACTGTCAGAGAGTTCACTGATGCACTCATCTTGCTTTTGATTGAGAAACTTATACAGTTTCTGAACATCTTCCGTAAACGGTTCCACTTCACTTCACTGATGTTATGCAGTGCTATCACAGAAATCATTTCATTCCACCTTTGATTATGGACTTCCTGAAATTCAGTGGCATTTTTCACAAGCTCAGCGTTGTCCATTATCAAGGAGTTAACCAATGTATGGCCTACTTTATTGGCAAGTGATGGAATCGCAAATTTGTTAGAATCACTGTCATAGCCACACGTCACCTTGACAGCTTTGATCACCTGCAAGTAATTCTTTGGAATTATGAAATCCTCCATTGTTTTTAAGGAGGTAACTCTTTTTGCATTATGAATCGACTGATTCATAATTCCCATTTCTCGCATCAGGAATCATGGCACTGATAACTCCCCACATCTGTTTACTGACGTGCGAAGGCACAGGTTGCATGAATGTGCACATGGACTGAACACGATTCTTTCCTGGTTTGACAGGTACGGATGCAGGCTGAAGTTTGCAACTTTGCATGTGTCGTCACAGGACTTTTCGTGTAAGAAGTGCTTGGCAGTATGTGCATGAAATCCTTCCCCTGTGCATCTTTAGTTGGGCGTTTAAATGGAACTCCCCTTTCCCTGACTCTATAACAGTAGTGTTGTGGGCATAGTTGCCTCTGTTGCGAATATACTCTCGCTGTTTCTTTTCTCTCCAAGGAACCTTTTGGTAAACTAAGAGCTTTAGCCACATCCAGTTTATTATGGTGTGGTCAATAGAACAGACCATTAAAACATCTTAGACATGTTTGTAAAGAATATCACTAATGGTTACCAAATCAGCATTGTTCTATTGTAGGAATGTTTTAAGATGTTAACACTGGCATTGTTTTCTGCAAATGGTTTATACAGTAAACAACAAGCAGCTCATCGGGAGGCAGCTTTCATAGCTGCTGGTGACTTCAACCATTCAAACCTAAAAACTGTGTCTCCAAAATTCCACCAACATGTTTCCTGTCACACAAGGGGAAATAAAACTCTGGATCATGTTTATACGAACATGACGAACGCTGTACGAACTGGAGCTTACTCTGCGGCCTCCCTACCCCATCTGGGCCAGTCAGATCATTTATCACTGTTTCTCACCCCCAGGTACACTCCTCTTATAAATCGTGTGACTAAGACCATCAAAGTGTGGCCAGAAGCTGCAGATTCTACACTTCAGGACTAATTCCATCATCCTGACTGGAGTGTGTTTGCCTCTCCTGGCACTGAAGGTACCAACACTGATCTGGACACATACACTGCTGCTGTAATGCAGTATATAAACAGTACTATAAATAATGTTACATCTGAAAAGCAAATCACCACGTACCCCAACCAGAAGCCGCGGATGTACAAGGAGGTGCGTCTACTACTAAGGACACGTAACAGTGCCTTTGTGTCAGGGAATGCACACGCCTACAGTACATCCAGGGCTAACCTGAAGAGGGGCATCAACAACGCTAAGCGTGTAACCCTGGATTTCCACTGGACGCGGAACGGCCGCGGAACGGTAGCCGTTGCAAATCGCTTCCATTCTAATCAATGTGAGCATTCCCACCGGCCGCGCTGCGGCGCGGATCAGCAGCGGCCCAGAAGCGGCTCGCCGCGCCGCAGCGCTATCGATAGGAATCAGTTCTATTTTTTCCGTTGCCGCTGCTGAACCTCGTAAATTTCAATGAAGCAGATCGCACAAGACAGGAAGTCCGACACAGTATCAAAGTAAAACACTTCCGCCCCCCTTTCAAAATAAAACACAATACGTTTATTAACTAATTTATTAACTATGTTATTACATTGTCAATACTGCACAGACAATCAGGACATAATGAAACTACATAAAACGAGGCAACTAGAGAAACTGACTAGCAAACTTCCACATGGTAGAAGCACAATATCGAAAATAGATGGCCAGATCAACAGTTCGTCCACGTCGGAGAATGTCCGACGTGGAAGTCGCGGAGCACCTAACCACCTCTGGGCGTATGTGGCAGGGCATTCAGGAAAAACTGCAGCCCCACAGTTACAGATGCTTCCTTCCTGAACAAGCTTAATGACTTTTATGCTCGGT
This sequence comes from Solea senegalensis, assembly GCF_019176455.1. Taxonomy (NCBI): domain Eukaryota; kingdom Metazoa; phylum Chordata; class Actinopteri; order Pleuronectiformes; family Soleidae; genus Solea; species Solea senegalensis. The sequence goes on from NW_025321509.1 coordinate 5,367, forward strand.
TTGAAAGGGATAATGCAGATCCTGCCACTGAACTGACTCGTCCCCCCTGACCACCAGCCACTCACTCTCACTCTGGCTGAGGTCCGCTGTATGTTAAGTACCAACACACACAAAGCTGCCGGTCCAGACTGCATTCAGGGCGAGTGCTTAAAGCATGTGCTGTGCAGCTCGCACCAGTTTTTACAGATCTGTCTCTTGGTCAAGCTACTGTGCCCAAATGCCTAAAAACAACATTGATTGTGCCAGTGCCAAAACATCAAAGTCCAAGTACACTCAATGACTATTGCCCCATAGTGCTTACACCGCTTGTGACAAAGTGCTTCGAGTGGCTCGTCCTGGCACGATTGAAGGCCTCTATTCCACCAGGCTTAGACCCCCACCAGTTTGCCTACTATAACAACAGGAGCACAGAGGATGCAATCTCCCTGTCCCTTCACACCGTTATGACACATCTGGATAATAACAACACGTATGCCAGGATGCTGTTTGTTTTTTTTAAGCTCGGCATTTAACACAGTTATCCCATCTAGGCTGATCAACAAACTCCTTGACATCGGCATTACATTACATTACATTACATGTCATTTAGCGGACGCTTTTATCCATAGCAACCTACAATGGAATTGAGTACAGTCAGCGATGGGTGGAATCGAACTTGCAACCATTGTGACCATGATGTTTTTCACACATAGGGTACCGGTCTTAACCACTGAGCCACGCCACCCCATCAATCCAGCGCTGTGTAACTGGATCATGGACTTTCTAACGAACAGACCACAGTATGTTCGAGTAGACAACTATAGATCCACCACTGTCCAAATCAACACTGGTGTCCCACAAGGCTGTGTTTTAAGCCCTTTTCTCTACTCCCTCTTCACACACGACTGCAGACCAGTGTCCCTCACTAATTCCATCATCAAGTTTGCAGACGATACCACACTGATAGGCCTCATCCACAACAATGCTGAAACTGCCTACAGAGAGGGGATCCACCATCTGTCCACCTGGTGTACTGACTCCAACCTGCACCTCAACACAAAACCAAGGAACTAATAGTGGACTTTAGGAGGAGTAGAGAAGGAGATCACAACCCCATTTACATCAATGGGATGGCGGTGGAGACGGTTCCCAGTTTCAAATTCCTAGGAACCCTTGATGACTCTCAAGAAGAATCACAGCAGGGGACATGTGATTAGTTCACATGTCCCCTGGTGTGATGATGCACTTCTATCGCTCTGCGATAGAAAGCATTTTAACAACCTGCATCTCAACCTGGTATGGGAACTGTACTGTGGCTGAGCGTGAATCACTAGAGCGGGTGGTGAAAACAGCCCAGCGCATTATCTGGACTCCACTCACTGCCCTTGAGAACATCCAGAGCAAGCGCTCTCTGCGTAGGGCTTTTAACATTGTAAAGGACTCCTCTCATCCTGCACACAGACTTTTTAGCCTCCTGCCCTCTGGCCGCCACGACAGGAGCCTCCAGGCCAGGACCAGCAGGCTAAGAGACAGTTTCTTTCACAGATCAGTAACACTCTTGAACTCTCACCCTGTTAAAGCACGTTAAACGCACTTTAGTTAAATGAAATATATGTAATTAACGTAATTAATGTAAATATTAGCAAGAGTAGCTTTCATACCGTCTCATATGATGCATCTATATTTATCTGTGTTATAATATTAGCTAATACTTGCTCTATTGCACTTCTGGTTCGATGCTAAACTGCATTTTGTTGCATTGTTCTGAACAAGTGGTATAATGACAATAAAGCTGAATCTAATCTAATTAGTTTTAATAACTAATAAAATAAGTCACTGTCATTCACAAAGTTATTCCAAAACATTTGAAAACTGTGCAAAAGTTCCACATACTTGAATTCTCCAGGGGCAGTCATCCCCTCCGTAGTCATAGGTAATTTCCTCCCTCTCATTAATGTCTTTGATGGCGAAAAGACACAAGTGCGGCTTCCCATCTACATTGATCTTTTTCATCCTGCAGTTTGGGCCTTTGTGCTGATCTATAACTAGTCGCCCCAATGAATCGTCTTCTCTTGAGGCATCAATGCTTAGAAGGACAAAAAGAAAGGAAAGTGAGTGAACCCATTTCGTATTCATGCGCACAGTTCCTCTACATAGAAATGCTACTGACATACATGTATGTACATGTAAACATATGGTACAACTTGATTAATTATCCATTCTTTTTGAGTTGATCTTTGAATGCAAGAAGTTTAGTATAGTTTAGCATACAGAGTATAGTTCATTTGCAACTAACCACCATAATTTCCCTGTCCACTTTTGCAAAAAAAAGGCAGTGCATGATGGGTGGAAAGTCTTTCGTCTTCTTTGGGCTTCAGCATCATCGATCATATCACCCCTGTATTCCACTACAAATTCTCCGCAGCAGAATGTCCTTCTGGCAAATACTCCTCGCCCTTTAAAAACAACAAGATATTTTCAGTGGAACAGGAAATATCATCTACTCAAATTCTCAATTACTTGGAGAAATGAAAACGCAAAATATCACATCTCACAATGTCTTACCTTTCTCTGCATTTATGTATTTCACCTCCAGTTTTGATGTTTTATCCATCTTTGTATATATATATGTGTATATATATATATACAGTATTGTATATATATATTAGTGCTGGGCCGTTAACGGCGTTAACGTGCTGCGTTAACGCGAGACTCTTATCGCGCGATAAGAAAATTATCGCCGTTAATCTATTCTCAAAGTTGGGTCTGGGACCTGGGTCCACATAGTGAGCAAGCTATGAATTTCACTTTGATATGTTAGCGCGGATGTATACCTGGCCCAGAAGGCTCTGACCTGGCTGAGCGCGGATGTAGGTAACGTTACGTTATGTAATTTATTGTCATTTTTTGTTTTATAACGGTCTATGTAATTTACCACGGTGAAAATGGTTTCAGGTTGGATATCCAACCGTCGCGTCCGACAACTGTCTGAATGAATATCCAACCTGAAACTAACTTCACGCGGTATAGCTTTAGCTAACGTTATCAACGTTTTGCTGATTAGTTGCTGATAGTTGCCTACTACTACTAGCAATCTTACTCTGATATACTTTTTCTGTCCTACTCCTAATGTTAGGTGTGATGAAAACAGAGGAGCGCCACTTAGCAGAAGAAGAATTCAAATGAGCCATTTTAATCTAGATTAATCTAGATTAACTCCAAGATTGCAGTGAGATTAATCTAGATTAAAAAAATTAATCTATGCCCAGCTCTAATATATATATATATATATATATATATATATATATATATATATATATATATATATATATATATATATATACATAGATATAGATATATATATACAGTACTGTGCAAAAGTTTCAGGCACCACCAGCTCTGTTGTTTTTTCTGTCTGTCAAATTCTGTGATCATGTGAATTTAGAATGAAGTGATGCGACTTAAAGCTGCTCTTATATATTAGTGAGCTGTCGATGAGTTGAACTCATGCTACATGTGTATGTCATGCTCAAGCATGTGTTGAATAAACCTGGCGTAATAGACGTTTTTTTACGGCAGATATTTCTTTAAATGAAATATAGGACAAACACAGGATTTACCATTAACATTAAGTAATGTTCCACTCCAGTATTAACAGAGCTGTGTTATTGTTCAAGTGTAAGGGTAGATCACGCTAAATACTTGACACATGTAGAGGATGTTTTTTTTCTGAAATTTTTTGTTTTGTTTGTTTTTTAAAAAAACAAAAAACTGCATACATATTTTCTGAATGTGTTCCAGGAAAGTGAAATCTCTATTGTCGTTATAGCATTGCTAGAACAACAAATCTAATGGTGGCCTAAGACTTCTGTACAGTACTGTATTTTAAAAAATATATATATACTGTATATAAAGATGCTGGATAAATAAAATAAAAAACATTTCTTATTAAAAGGGTTTGAGCTCATGTTTGCAATCTATATGAAATCGGGTCATACAGTTGACATTTTGACCAGTTCTGTTCAAAAATAACATTTTTGTTCCTTAGTTTGAATGTAATTCTCTCCATAACATATATATTGTAAGTTATATCAATCCACTCGTTTATTGTTGGTTTGTCTTTTTTAAGCCATTTTCTGGTCAGAGCCTTTTTACACCCCACTAACAACACACTCAAAAGGTATTCGTCCCGCTTAGTGTACTCAAGACCATCCAGGTCACACAGGTACATGACTTTAAAGGGGACATATTATACCCTATTTCCCCCATTAAAATAGTTCCCTGGTGTCCTAATGAACATGTCAGTGACATGCTTTGGTCAAAATACCATAAGGATGAAGAATCATAGTAGTTCAATAACCCTGCTAAACCCGCCCCTTTCAGAACGCTCGGTTTTGTGCATGGTCCCTTTATATGCAAATGAGATACAGGCAAACACACACCCACTTCTTCCAGGGGGTTTCTGATTTGTCCTCTTTACAGCGCTCACTCGCTCAGCTCCTGTTCCCTCCCCTCATTCCTCTCCCCCTCCCTCCACTAGTGCTCTGACAATATCAACATGGCAGCGTCCGCAGAAAACAGCAAGAGTGCCGTCACATGAAGAGACGTCCTACATAAGGATGGAGTCGAAAACTGTCGAACTGTAAATCAGTTAAAAACACTTTGGGACAGCACCACTGATCCACCGCTGATCGCTGCATAAACAGCTGCTGTATGTGACTGTATCAGACTGAGTCTGTGCTCCGGTCATGGAGGACGTACTGAACAAATGTTTAATTAGGACGTGTCAGAATGGTCAGTTATGACCTCTATGTGACCTTTTCTTAACAATGTGTGTGTTTGTACGTCGCTGACTAAATACTGATGTGAAGTGGTGCGAACACACGTTTGCTGACTTTATCCGGCACATTAGCTTCATATATAAAATCCTCTGTAAAACACTGTGCTCCACTGTGCAGCCACCAACAGCACACTTGTCCCTCCGCGTTGACATAATACCGCTCTTCCTCCCTCGCTTGCACTCTCGCAGGGACAAGGTGGAGCTAAGGTGGAGCTCTCCATGTAAACTTACTGGTGGGGCGGTAACATTCACGGTGAAATGCGCATGCTGCCGTCATAAGTGCAGGGAATTCAACATGGAGTGTTTTATCGCCTATACTTACACTAAGGGGGACCACGAAAACATGACTGAGTATTCTTTTTCCACACTTTGGCGACTGGTAGGGCCTCCAGAGTCCCAAATATAAGTATTGAAATGGTTAAAAAGTTGATTTTGCATAATATGTCCCCTTTAAGAGCAAGGGGTCGGACTTTGAACAAGCCGTGAACATGCACCTATCCTTGGGTGGAGAAGGAGGACAGTGCCGTTGGATCTGGAGCGAATGTGTGTTGAATATCCTGAAAGTGATTTCACTGCTGTGACAAAGAACTGAAGAACGCTGCAGTCATAAAGTCATTTAGTCTTATTTTAAAATGATTTGAATGTGGTTTTAGGGTTTTTGAATCCTCAGGGTTGACTTATGAGAAGAACTCAATACATCAATAATTGATCATCTGCTGTTTAACAATTGATTCATCAGTTTGAGTGATTTTTCAGCTTCTTAAATGTCAATATTTTCTGATTTCTTTGCTCTATAAAACAAAGAAATAATTGAAACGCAGTCATTTTGTGTTTGTGGACAAAAACAAAGACATTTGAACACAGGTCAACATTTTTCAAGGACAAATGGAGAAAATAATTGACAGATTGTTAGATCATTTGATTGTTAAAATAATAATAATAATAATGATAATAACAATAATAAAAAAATACTTTTTTGATATTGTCAGGGTCAGCAGAGAAGGCCCTGCTGGCCCTTTTGACCAGTGTGAATTGTCGGTTCAGTGTCGGGCGTAAGAGTTACGCTGGTGTATTTTTGAAAGAGATATGTAGTTGAGACAATATCGTCATATCAGTATATTACCTATTATTTTTATGTTGCCTTGTGAACGCTATTTAATAAAGCCGACCACTTCTCTCTGAGCCTACAAGCTTAGTTCAGCTGCTCAGCCACGCCCCTCACATGAACGTACTACGTAGTGTTGTCCCGCCCACGCTACGCATCACAACAGACATTTCTATGAAAACATGTTGGACACGGTGCAGGTGAAGAGTGAGAGAAAGAATAATGGAGCTGATATTTTCTTAAATAAAATGTGTACTTTTACTCCGAGACATTTTTCTTAACCAACTTCGTTACTAGTTCCTACAAAATAAAAGTTGTTTAGCAGTCTCAGCTGTTAGCCGCAGATTTCGGCTCCATGTGGACTTAAAACACACCAGCGGCTCGTTGTTTACCGTGTCCGACACCGAGGCTCTGGTCTCCGGGTGTTGTACACTCTGGACGCCGGGTTTCAGCTCTCAGCTGAGCGGCCAACCAGTGAGCTAGCGAGCTAATCCATTTTGTTCAAAATATCATTATAATATCGCATATCGCCATTCAAACAAAAAATATCGCAACATCAGTTTTGGTCCATATCGCCCAGCCGAAGTTCAGGGTTAGATATAATATATAATATAATATGATTTATTTCTTTTTTTACAGTTCTTTACATTACTGTAAACACACAAGTTTAGTCTTTGTTCAAAGTTTTGTGAACAAACTGAAAGAATCTCTTTAAGGTGCTGAAGACAACAATAATCCAGTCACCGCTGTTAACATTAACTTTGTGAACACATGACGACTGAAAACACAGTTTATTTAAATTTTTTTCCACATTTTTACAGAAACTAAACCTTTTATTTTTGAAATGTACTAAAGTATTTTTCATTTCAGTTTCCTGTTTTACTTTACTTTACTACATTTCATTTCCCTCAAAGAACCCGAGGAAGAAGGAGCAGATGGATTTCCATTTATCGCTGCAGTAACTCTCCTGCAGCTGCATGACATCTGTCCTCGTCCGTGTCCTCCCTCTCGTCCTCTGCATGTTGCCGCTGTGCTGGACGAGCTTCATGTGAGCCTCAGCCGGTGCATTCTTACACGTTTGGGCTTTCAGGACTTTCTCTCCCTCGCAGGCGTTCGGCCTCTTCTTCAGTTTGCTCACCAGCTGTTTCCAGTACTGACTGGACTTGACGACGTACACCTGACACAGGTGTGGTTCACCAGCATAATGGCACCAGTACCTGTAAGAGCAGAGGAAACAAGGACACGAAGGAAACAGAAGACGAGGAAACTCTCTACGTTATTTTCACAAGTGATCAGACAGTTCATTTTGCTTCATGTCTTTATCTCACTGTTTGACTTTTCCAACAGGAATTTGAAGTTTGTAAATCACTCACTCTCCCACACCAAAGTCCAGAGAGAAAACCAGTGGTTTTAACATCACACACACACACCTCCATCACTAAGTTCTAATGTCTGATTTTGTCACTTCAGAGTTTGAAGTCCTTCATTTGGATTCAGTGACACAAAGTGACCACACGAGGGCAGCAAAAGTCAGTCTCACAGTGAGATAACGACATGAACATGTGACGTAGATATCGTGTGTCTCTTGACTGTCTCTGCTCACCTGTGCTGACTTGGTGTGTCCGTGCTGCAGTTCACCTGCAGGTTCACCATGACGTCTCCTGATGTCTGCCAGACACAGCGATGTCCCTCCTCCGTGGTCAGTCGTCCAGACACGGGCACTGAGCGGTTCCTCGCTCTCTGAGCGGGCGGAGGCGTGGATGCAGGCTGGCGAGGTTTGGCCTCAGTGAGGAAGAGGAGGAGGAAGAGGAGGAGGAGGCTGCAGTGAAGGACTTTCATGTTGGCTGGAGACAGACATGACAACATACTGTTTGTGTGTGTGTGTGTGTGTGCGCGTGCGCGTGTGTATGTGTGTGCGTGCGTGTGTGTGTGATTTGTTTGTTTTGTTTTTACAAACCACACACACACTCAAACTAAATCTGATGGTGTTTCATGATAATTCTTTGAAACAAAAAGACACAAAAGCAGAACTTGTTCCTCTGATTCATAGAAGAATCAGCAGCAACAGTTTCAGTGTTGTTCAGTGTGTTCTTACCATGTGACGCTCCAGCTCTCTGAGACGCTGTGAAACTGTGGAGCCACAAACGCCTACAAGACCAGGATAAAAGAGGAGGAGGAGGCGTGGATGAGGGAAATGAGGGAGACTGCACAAAGAAGATCCCTCCTCCCACACTCACCCCTCCTGAGAAAACCCTGAGAGAGAGAGTGTGCAAGTTTTACTAATGATGTGGGGGCCTAAACCTGTTTACAATCACATTATGGGGACTTGTCTTCCTTGTGGGGACAAAAAGCAAAGTCACCATAACGTAAATGACTACATTTTTACATTATTACATTACATTACATGTCATTTAGCAGTGGAGTTGCTCAGTGACAGCAAGAAGAGCAGTTTCGGTTGAGTGACCTGCTTTAAAACCAGACTGAAGAGGATCAAGAAGGTTGTTCTGGTGAAGGTAGGAGGAGAGTTGATTAAAGATAGCGCGCTCCAGAGTTTTGGAGAGAAAAGGAAGAAGAGAGACAGGTCTGTAGTTATTTACTTCAGACGGGTCAAGGGTGGGTTTTTTAAGGAGGGGGGTCACTCTGGCCTCTTTAAGAGAGTCCGGAAAGCAACCATGATAGAGATATTTTAAGGTGAAGATGTGTTTTAAGGTTAGGATTAGGATTAAGTCTCCAGGAAATGAATGTAAATCAAAGCAGTGTCCTCCCAGGACCTGAAGTGGAAACCCAACATTGACCCCATGATCATGAGGGCCCAGCAGAGGTTGTACTTCCTGGGTCAGGAGCTGCTGTTCCAGTTCTACATGGCAGCGGTTCAGTCTGTTCTCTGCACCTCTATCATTGTTTGGTTTGGATCAGACTCCAAACTGGACAGGAACAGACTGAACCGGACCATCAGGACTGCAGAGACCATCATTGGTGTTAAACTGGCAGGAAACATCTCTGCAGACCAGCACACCACAGAACCCTGTACACCCAAATATCCAGACACAAGAACTCTTTCCCCCAGGGAAAATCCTCGCTGTAAATAATGTAATATATATAGTAGAGCTGCAACTAACGATTATTGTCATAATCGATTCATCTGTCGATTATTTTCTCGATTCATCAATTAATCTCAGAAAACCTTGAAAAATGTTGGTCAGTGTTTGTCAAAATGATGTAAATGTCAAAATGATGTAAATGATGATGTTCTCAAATGTCTTGTTTTGTCAACAAACAAAATGATTCTCTTTGTTATCAGAGCAAATAAATGAAGAAAATACTCACATTTAAGAAGCTTAAACAATCAGAAATCTTGTTTTAATCATGAAAAAAGCTTCAAACTGATTAATAATCAAAATAGTTGTTGATTAATTTAGTAATCGATTAATAATCGATTAGTTGTTTCATATTAGTGCTTATAGTGCTTAGTGCTATATTAGTGTTTTTTTTTCACATGCTGTTGCAACAACTAGTAACGTTATAAAAACTACAACACCACACCAGGTCATCCAGGACTTAATGTCTCTGAGACATTCCTGGAGTTGAACAACCTGATTTATTTCATCCGGCCTCATTGATAAATATAGCTGTGTGTCATCTGCATAACAATGAAAATGTATGTTATGTTTTCTAATAATGTTCCCTAGAGGAAGCATATATAAGGTAAAAAGTATAGGCCCAAGCACTGAGCCTTGTGGAACTCCACAATTAACTTGTGTTTGTAATGAGGCTTTATCATTAACGTGAACAAACTGGAATCTATCAGATAAGTATGATTTAAACCAGCAGAGGGCAGCACCTGTGATACCAAGAGTCTGCTCCAATCTCTGCAGTAGAATATCATGATCAATGGTGTCAAATGCAGCACTAAGATCTAACAGGACAAGTAAAGAAACTAGACCATTATCTGAGTTACTAACTTTAACTAGTGCTGTTTCTGTGCTATGGTTTAATTCAATTCAATTCAATTCAATTTTATTTGTATAGCGCCAAATCATAACATACATTATCTCAAGGCACTGTACATAGACAACATCAAAGAGAGCAGAGACCCCCAACAGTTCACACAATGAGCAAGCACTAGGCGTCAGTGGAGAGAAAAAACTCCCTCTTAACAGGAAGAAATCTCTGACAGAACCAGGCTCAGAGATGTGCGGTCATCTGCCTCGACCGGTTGGGGTGAAAGGAAAAATGGGGGATAGTGGAGAGGTGGGGGACAGAAAATGGGGGGAGAGAAAGGACAAGAGGGAGATGAGGGAGAGACAGAAGAGAGAGAGGGAGACCAGCAGCAGATACACAACAACTGTATCAGGTTACAAATTTATACAGTTACTGATATCGACTTTTTAATTTACAAAATAATAATAATGGTGACGATGAGCGTAGCCTCGGAAACTGGATCTTGATCCTGCAACCTGCATGATGAGAATACAGAGAGAGAGAGAGGGAAGGAAGGAAAGACACAAACTAGGGAGAGAAAGAGACAAGGTTAATGACATATAAAAAGTCATAATCAAATGCTGAGTGTGAGAGAGTGAATGTGCGTGTACCACAGGAAAATCCCCCAGCAGTTTAGTTCTATAGCAGCATAACTAAGAGATGGTTTAGGTTTCCCTGAACCAGCTCTAACTATAAGCTTTATCAAAAAGGAAAGTTTTAAGTTTAACTTTAAATACAGAGAGAGTGTCCGCCTCCCGAACTATCATTGGAAGCTGGTTCCACAGGAGAGGAGCCTGGTAGCTAAAGGCTCTGCCTCCCATTCTACTCTTACAGACTCTGGGAACCACAAGTAAACCTGTATTTTGTGACCTAAGTGGTCTATTAGGATGATAGGGTAAGACTAGGTCTTTCAGGTATGAAGGGGCCTGACCATTAAGTGCTTTGTACGTGAGGAGGAGGATTTTAAATTTAATTCTAAACTGTATGGGGAGCCAGTGTAGAGAAGCTAACACTGGAGTTATGTGGTCTCTCTTTCTAGTTCCTGTCAGAACTCGTGCTGCAGCATTTTGAATTAACTGAAGGATTCTAACAGACTTGTTAGAACATCCTGCTAATAAGGAGTTACAGTAATCTAATCTAGATGTAACAAAAGCATGAACTAGTTTTTCAGCATCCTGTAAAGACAGAATGTTTCTAATTTTCATAATGTTCCGCAGGTGGAAGAAGGCTGTTCTGGAAATTAGTTTTATGTGTGAATCAAATGACATTTCCTGGTCAAAAGTAACTCCAAGGTTCCTCACAGTGGAACTGGAAGCCAGGGTGATGTCATCTAAAGTGACAATGTGGGCAGAAAGTTTTTCTCTGAGGTGTTTAGGGCCGAGTATAAAAGTTTAAAAGTAGAAAGTTACAGGTCATCCAGGACTTAATGTCTCTGAGACATTCCTGGAGTTGAACAACCTGATTTATTTCATCCGGCCTCATCGATAGATATAGCTGTGTGTCATCTGCATAACAATGAAAGTGTATGTTATGCTTTCTAATAATGTTCCCTAGAGGAAGCATATATAAGGTAAAAAGTATAGGCCCAAGCACTGAGCCTTGTGGAACTCCACAATTAACTTGTGTTTGTAATGAGGCTTTATCATTAACGTGAACAAACTGGAATCTATCAGATAAGTATGATTTAAACCAGCAGAGGGCAGCACCTGTGATACCAAGAGTCTGCTCCAATCTCTGCAGTAGAATATTGTGATCAATGGTGTCAAATGCAGCACTAAGATCTAACAGGACAAGTAAAGAAACTAGACCATTATCTGACGCCAAGAGAAGATCATTACTAACTTTAACTAGTGCCGTTTCTGTGCTATGGTTTAATCTAAAACCTGACTGAAAATCTTCAAACAGGCCATTAATGCGCAGATATTCACATAATTGATTGGCAACAGCCTTTTCTAAGATTTTAGAGACAAAGGGAAGATTAGATATCGGTCGGTAATTAGCTAAAATATCTGGGTCAAGGGTCGCTTTTTTTAGAAGGGGTTTAATAACTGCTACTTTAAACGTTTGGGGCACATATCCAGTTAATAAGGATAGATTAATTTGAGTTAATATAGAGTTGTTAATTAAAGGAAACACATCTTTAAACAGTTTGGTGGGGATAGGATCTAACTGACAGGTTGATGGCTTAGATGATGAAACTAATGATGTTAACTCAGGGAGATCTATAGGGGAGAAACTGTCTAACTGTGCACCTGGTGCTTCTAAAGCTTTTGTGCTAGAGGGTGAGTCAGTCCCAATATGAGGGAGGAAATGATCAATTTTTTCTCTAATTGATGTTATTTTATTCACAAAAAAGTTCATAAAGTCATCACTGCTCAGTGTTAAAGGAATAGATGGTTCAGTGGAGCTGTGGCTCTGTGTCAGCCTGGCTACAGTGCTGAAAAGAAATCTATGATTATTCTTATTTTCTTCAATTAGAGAAGAATAATAGGCAACTCTAGCTTTGTGTAGGGCTTTTTTGTAAGCTACAAAACCATCTTTCCAGGCTATATGAAGTTCCTCTAGGTTACTGGAACGCCATTTTCTTTCTAATCTACGTAACGCTGTTTAAGAGCACGAGTATTGGAGTTAAACCATGGTGCTCGTCTCATCTGATTCACCACTTTCTTTTTCAGAGGGGCAACACAATCTAATGTAGTACGCAGTGAGGCTGCTGTACTATCAACAAGGTTATCTATGAGGGCGGGAGTAAAATCACAAAAGGTACCTTCAGATGTACTGACATATGGCACCGAGTTAAATAAAGGTTGCACTGTCTCTTTGAATGTATTCATATTATTATCAGACAGTATTTCTTATTTATGTTATTGTAGTTCATTATTGTACAATTAAATGTGAGTAAATAATGATCAGTAAGGAGAGGGTTTTGAGGAACTATGTTTAAGTGATCAATATCAATACCATAAGTTAAAACAAGGTCGAGGGTGTGATTAAGGCAATGAGTTGGTTTATTAACGTGTTGAATAAAACCTATTGATTCCAACAGCGAGTTAAATGCGCAGCTAAGACTATCACGGTCAACATCTACATGGATGTTGAAATCCCCTACAATTATGATTTGATCTGTTTTAAGCACCAACTCAGATAAGAACTCAGAGAACTCTGATAGGAACTCTGAATAAGGTGCAGGTGGACGATAAACTGTGACTATTATAATTGGTTTCTGTGATTTACAACTAGGATAAGATAGATTAAGAATAAGGCTTTCGAACGATGAATATCCTGGTTTGGGCTTGGGATTGATTAATAATCTAGTATTAAAAATGGCTGCTACTCCTCCTCCTCGGCCTGAGCTTCTAGGAATATGGGTATTAGCATGAGTGGGTGGAGTTGATTCATTTAGACTGACGTAATCGTCTTCATGTAACCAAGTTTCAGTTACACAGAATAAATCAATACAATTGTCGGAGATAAGATCATTTATTAAAACAGATTTTGAGGAGAGAGACCTTATATTTAATAGTCCACATTTGAAAGTGGTATTATTTGACTCTATTTTATTGTTGGTATTAATCTTTATTAAGTTAGAATGTCTAACTCCTCTTCTGTTTGTTATTGATTTATTTACTTTAGTTTTTACTTTAGTAGGTCGAGGGGCAGACACAGTCTCTATGGGGTTTTTAATTGGTGACTGCTCGAAAAGAAGCACAGAGAAGCATGAAAGACTGCAACTCTGTGTCCTGGTCTCAACTCTGGATTGTCATGGGTTAATAAAATGGGCTAATAAAATGCCCTAAGCTGCTAGATAAGAGAGCTGCTCCATCCAAAGTGGGATGGACACCGTCTCTCCTCATGAGACCAGGTTTCCCCCAGAAGTTTTGCCAGTTATCTAAAAACCCAATGTTGTTTTCTGGACACCACCTCGACAGCCAGCGATTGAATGACGACATGCGGCTATACATGTCATCACTGGTTACATTGGGCAAAGGACCAGAGAAGATTACGTTGTCAGACATAGATTGTGCGTACCTACACACAGACTTAACATTAACTTTAGTGACCTCCGATTGGCGTAATCGGGTGTCATTACTGCCGACGTGAATAATAACTTTACTGAATTTACGATTATCTGTAGCCAGCAGTTTCAGATAAGACTCTATGTCGCCCGCTCTGGCCCCGGGAAAACACCTGACTGTGGTCGCTGGCGTCGCTATTTTCACGTTCCTCAGGATGGAGTCACCAATTACCAGAGTTGGTTTCTCAGTCTGTGTGGTGCTGAGAGGGGAAAACTTGTTTGAGGTGTGAACAGGTTGGTGGTGGACAGGACTCTTAGGCTTAACACTATAGTCACCCAGCTGCCCTGTTTGTCTCCCGGCTGCACGGGAGCTGCTGAGGGAGCTAATGCTATGTGGTCCGCACCAACTACTGGGGACTGGCTAACTGATTTAGCTAGCCTCGCCAACAAACATGTGGCACATAACACAGGAGAGATAAGCCATCGCTGCTAAGCTAACTTTACGCTAGCAAAGAAAGAAACACCGTACGTGATCTACGTAAACGATAGAGTTTAAGCAAAAGTAGCGGGTGAAAGTATTATTTTTAGTACTAGTATTAGTAATAAAAACAAGTGATCAGTCGATCGTTTCAGTAGATATAAAAAACGCCGAGAGAGCAGGAGACACACAGTGTAACACCAGTGGAAGCGCAGGAAGTGACACAATACGTCACCGCCCCCGTCAGTCTCTCACAGTGGATGCACACACCACACACCCAAATGAGAGCGACGTGCTGTTAATGAAAGTGAATGCTGGTAAAGGATGATAACAGTAATCCAGCCATTTGCATTATATGGTAGTGAAATATGGGGTCCATTAACAAACCAAGACTTTTCTAATTGGGACAAACATCAAACTGAAACCTTCCACACTGAATTCTGCAAATACATTCATAAGCACAACATGTGTCTTACTGCAGAGACTGAGGGACAGAAGAGAGAGACAGACAGCATTACAGTTTGTCCTGCGACAGAAAAGGACATGCACCATGAAGCACAACATGTGTCTAACTGCAGAGACTGAGGGACAGAAGAGAGAGACAGACAGAGAGACTGAGAGACAGAAGAGAGAGACAGACAGCATTACAGTTTGTCCTGCGACAGAAAAGGACATGCACCATGAAGCACAACATGTGTCTAACTGCAGAGACTGAGGGACAGAAGAGACAGACAGACAGAGAGACTGAGGGACAGAAGAGAGAGACAGACAGCATTACAGTTTGTCCTGCGAGAGAAAAGGACATGCACCGTGAAGCACAATATGTGTCTTACTGCAGAGACTGAGTGACAGAAGAGAGAGAGAGACAGAGAGACTTAGGGACAGAAGAGAGAGACAGACAGCATTACAGTTTGCTATTCCAAGCAGAGAAAAAAAGGACATGCACCGTGGAAGCACAATATGTGTCTTACTGCAGAGACTGGGAGGACAGAAGAGGAGGAGAGAGAGACAGAGAGATTCTAGGGGACAGAAGAGAGTAGAGACAGAGAGACTGGGAGGGTGAAAAGAGAGACTGAGGGACAGAAGAGAGAGACACAGACAGACAGAGAGACAGACAGAGAGAGACAGAATAATAAGGGACAGTAGCTTAGAGGTTGGTGCAGACTGAGGGAGAGAAGCAGCAGACAGACAGAGAGAAGACAGAATACTGAGGGACAGAAGCGAGAGAGAGAGACAGTAGACTGAGGGACAGAAGAGAGAGACAGACACAGAGAGAGAGACAGAAGACTGGGGACAGAAGAGAGAGACTGAGGGAGAGAAGAGACAGACAGACAGGAGAGGTAGACAGAATACTGAGGGACAGAAGCGAGAGAGAGACAGTGGACTGAGGGACAGAAGAGAGAGACAGAAGACTGTGGGACAGACAGAGAGACAGACAGACAGAGAGAGAGAACACAATGACACACACACCCACACTCACACCTGTGTGGTGTATTGACCCACAGTCATTGCTAACGGTGAGCACCCCCTGCTGTCAGTGGAAACATGGTTATCTAAACATGTATGTTGGATCATTGGCTGTAATGGTGTGATGTAACCAGCAGATGGCGCCACTCGTCTTCTCTTGTTGTGAAATCTGCTCAAACACACATTTTCATGTTTCATGAACATTTTTTTATGAGTCAAATCAACATTTGTCTCAGGTAGAAAAGGAGGAGGAGTCATGGTGGCAAGTCACATGACATCATAGCTTCCTGTTGTGTGTTACGCTGTGACAGTGTTTTTGAATTGTGTTGAAGTTAAATCTTTGTGTACATACATAATAATTACGGTTCGAGCACAAGGTGCGTGGAAATTTACGTCTGGAAGTCGTTCAGTGGAAAAGCATTGCAAATTGGAAATGGGAGGGGCAAATAACTGCTCCGCCCCCAAAAACTGGTCGACCTGAGCACCAGGTTTAACGCACATGAACGAAACGTGGTCCGTGCGTTCATTAAGTTAGGACGGTCAAAACATCAGAGAGACCTAAACTCTAAAACCAAAGCTGCCATCTTGTCTTGGATTGAAGTTTCACACCAATGGTATTTGAACAAACTTGTCCTAGAGCTTTTGTGCAATCACCTTCAAACTTGATGAGATCACTGTGGACCAATTGAGGAGTTTAAGTTAGTGAAAGTTTTTTAAAGGGGACATATTATGCAAAATTTTAACCATGTTTTTATATTTGGGACTCTGGAGGCCCTACCAGTCGCCAAAGTGTGGAAAAAGAATACTCAGTCATGTTTTCGTGGTTCCGCTTAGTGTAAGTATAGGCGATAAAACACTCCATGTTCAATTCCCTGCGCTTATGACGGCAGCATGCGCATTTCACCGCGAATGTTACCACCCACCAGTAAGTTTACTTCGCGAGCTCCACCTTAGCTCCACCTTGTCCCTGCGAGAGTGCAGGCGAGGGAGGAAGAGCGGTATTATGTCAATGCGGAGGGACAAGTGTGCTGTTGGTGGCTGCACAGTGGAGCACAGTGTTTTACAGAGGATTTTATATATGATGCTAATGTGCCGGATAAAGTCAGCAAACGTGTGTTCGTGTGTTCGCACCACTTCACATCAGACTGTGGCCAGCGGTCGCCGTATTTAGTCAGGGGACGTACAAACACACACATTGTTAAGAAAAGGTCACATAGAGGTCATAACTGACCATTCTGACACTTCCTAATTAAACATATTTGTTCAGTACGTCCTCCATGACCGGAGCACAGACTCAGTCTGATACAGTCACATACAGCAGCGGTTTATGCAGCGATCAGCAGTTGATCAGTGGTGCTGTCCCTAAGTGTTTTTAACTGATTTACAGTTGGACAGTGTTCGGCTCCATCCTTATGTAGGACGTCTCTTCCTGTGACGACACTCTCGCTGTTTTCTGCACATGCTGCCATGTTGATATTGTCAGAGAACTAGTGGAGGGAGGGGGAGAGGAATGAGGGGAGGGAACAGGAGCTGAGTGAGTGAGCGCTGTAAAGAGGACAAATCAGAAACCCCCTGGAAGAAGTGGGTGTGTGTTTGCCTGTGTCTCATTTGCATATAAAGGGACCATGCACAAAACTGAGCGTTCTGAAAGGGGCGGGTTTAGCAGGGTTATTGAACTGCTATGGTGCTTCATCCTTATGGTATTTTGACCAAAGCATGTCACTGACATGTTCATTAGGCCACCAGGGAACTATTTTAATGGGGGAAATAGGGTATAATATGTCTCCTTTAAAATGTCGCATGGTGTACGAGATAGGGGGCGCCAAAGTAAATGAAACTCTTATAACTTCGCGATGGAAGGTCTGATCCCAACCAAACTTGCTATGATTGATGATGGTTAGTTGCTGAAGACGACTATCTTGCTGAAACGGTACATTTTGAAAACAGCGCCAATCCTGGTCCGATCTGAACCAAACATGCCAGGATTGATGATAGTCCTGCCCTGAACACGTCTATATGAAAATATTCCATTTCAAAAACAGCGCCCCCTGGTGACGGCAGACAGAATTATATTTACAGTTTTTGATGCTGCTCTAACAGGGATTGTTGTATTCAACTAAAACTTGGTATGTGGGACCCCAGACCTGTCCTGAACATGTCAAAAGATAACCTCCCTACAGGAAGTAAAGTCTAACATTGTCTGATCTGCACAAAACTTGATATGTGTGACAAGGGAACTTCCCTGAACACGTGTACCGCGTGAGTTGGATGAACATGCTCGGTGTGCACGAGGAGGCGTGGGTACACGGCGACTCGCGTGCTTCAGCTCAAACCCCTTCAGAACCGTGCACGGTACTAGTTATTTTCATTATTATTATTATGAATATAATAACCATAATAATAAACTTTATTTGTAAGAGAATTGCAGCAGTGCTTCACAATAAAAGGAAAATAACATTTAAAAAGTAAAGACATAAAAATACAAAAATAAAACAACACAGGGTGGAATAAAAAGGAGAAGATAAGTTTGAAGTCTTCTTTTATTATAATAACAATAATAACACATTTCATTTATACAGCGCTTTTAAAGCTGGAGTACATACAAATAAGTGAAAAAAGAGAATAAACAGACGACAGATGAGAATCAGAGAACAAATAGCTAATGTCATAGATGAAAAGTGGATTTGTTTTTAAGGTGTGATTTGAAGCTGGACGGGTTTGGTCGGTCATGGATGTGTTTGGGGAGTGTGTTCCAGAGGGAGGGGGCAGCTATGGAGAAGACTCTGTCGCTCCTTGTTCGGTACTTGGTCCTGTGCAGAGGTGAGAGGTTTTTGTCAGATGACAGGGCTTTGTGGGTGAGGAGGAGGATCTTGAAGTGGATCGTGTATGGGACAGGGAGCCAGTGTAGGTTTTGCAGGACAGGCTTATGTGTTCATAGGAGCGGGTGTGGGTGAGGAGGCGGGCACAGAGCCAGTCCAGACCAGCCAGTCCAGACCAGAAAATGGAAGAGAGGTGATGCTTGTCCATGAAAATAAACCTCTTTACCACGACAGCACAGTTTCTCTTACTGCAAATGTCATTGGTCTTTGTATATTTGACTACTTATTAAACT